>NC_135501.1:188466966-188631966 GCF_052857255.1 Amblyomma americanum | reverse complement strand
TTATTACAGCGACTTGGAACTCGACAGCTCCGTTCCCGCTGTTTTTCTCCGACCGCGCGGCTCGCGCAGTTGCCGAGCGCCGACGCCGTGAGTGACGAGTCCGCTCACCTGTGGCGACGCGCGGTGTGTGTCTGCAAATTGCGCGACAGACCCACTCCGTGGGCAACAGCGGTTGCCGGTCCGCAACACCTGCGGGGTTCCGAGAAAATGCGGTTGCGCTCGGAAGGAGCTGATGACTCGGCCGCTGGTGCGTGTGCTGGGAGAACCGAAAGTATTGCTCCTTCCTTCCCACAAGGCGAAGCAAGGCAGAAAGTGAATCGTCGTGTCAGTAATATCGCGGGAAAAACGGCGCAAGAAGACCACGAACGTAGAAAGAACAGACACCACAAGCTTTGTGTCTTGCACTTGTGGTGTCTGTTCTTTCTATGCCCGTCGTCTTTTAGTGTTTTTTTTTTCAAGATGCTGTGCAGTCGGGGACAAAAGTCTCTGGACCACGTGTACCTCAAACAAAGCAGATAGATGTGCTATTAGCCAGAGGCCGGAGGCCACACTTGTGGAGGTGAAAGTGAACATTTTGTTTCTTCTCCACAAGTGTTGTCTCCAGCCGCCGGCTAGTAATGGAGCTATGGGCTTGGTACAGGGACACGTGGTCCACAGGTTTTTGTCCCCGACTGTACCAGCTAGCTCAAATGTCGGCAGTACTGCGTGTTAATAATAAATGCTTGCTAGGCAGCCCCACGCGCGGGCATCTTAAGGAGTGAAGCTGAAATTTGGGCGAGTTGGTAAGCATTCGTGGTGGGTGAACAGCGCAACAAAGGCGGGACAAAGGCAAGACAAGCGCTGACTAGCAACTTAGTTTTTGAAGAACGAAAAGTGGTAATATATAGTGAACGTGAACAATAAAATATAAAAAAATAGAAAAAACGACAAAAGGGGGGTAAAATACCTATGCCATGAGCAAGCCCAGATATTGAATTTTCTTGTCACTTAATGTCACAGAAGGATTGCAGATGCACTTTTCTCCTAGATTATGGATGTGATATGCTTCCATGATTTCTCGGGTCACCTTGTTCTTATGGTAGAACAGGACTGCTGTCTTCTTGTATAGCGGTTCGCATTTGCATTTTTTGCAGCGAAACTTTGTCCCAGAAGCCGGGCCATCTTTTTCTGGCTTTCTCTTGTTTTTTTCTTTTTCGTGTTTGCACTTTCGTGAATGCCACTCAGTTGCTAGTCAGCGCTTGTCCTGCCTTTGTCCCGCCTTTGTTGCGCTGTTCACCCACCACGAATGCATCTTATGGAGTCACTTTGCGTTTTGGAAACTGCCGTGTATAGATAGCACCGCGGGAGTACCTCGAGTCCGAATGCCATTCCGTGTAGCACCGGCATTAATATCCCACCATCCTGTGCTATACGCAGCGGCTCAGTGCGGAGGTTGACTAAGGAAAACTGCGCTTCCACTCGCAATGCTGTTGCCGTCAGGGTGTGGCCTAGTCTGGCTGTTCAGGGAAGAGTGACGGAACGCCTAAATGAAAACACGCGGTCCGTGTATTACTGCCTCAAGTTTTCCCCATCGTAAGAATGCCACTCCAGCACGCCCTCTTGTTAGTGTGCCTGTATGTGCGTATGTTTGTGTGAGGTAGAAAGGCGAGCGAGATCAGAATCCGTAATCAGAAGGAAAAAGAAATACATATACCGGTGCTCTCTGGCCCTGCAAGGTGCGTCCCTCTTGACAGAGAAAAAAAAAAGAAGCAAAGAATAATCTCGCGATTTTGAAGACGACCATGGCGCTACTTAAGCGCTAAATTGTTCATGCTGTCCTGAACGGCAGTGAGACTTATTCGACCAATTCTCGATTCGCCCCAAGCGCTATAGGTGGCTGCGTTGTTCCTGTATCGGGCTCACCGTACCACTTCTGCGGAGTTTGCACCGAGACCCGCATCACTTCTTCGAATATCTGTTAGGCGCGTTTCCGCCCCTGCTGAGGGGCTCTCGCCTTTCCTGTTCATTTTTTGTTTTTGCGGATTTTTTTTTGTGCAGTCGCTCAGAAACCAGCAGTAGGGGCAACTCGAGTGAAGTTCGCTTCTTTTTTCCTCTTTTGTCGGCCTCCCGTGTGGCAGCTGTTCATTGTCATCCCCGGTAAAGCAGCATGGCGTTTGGGCAAGCAGGAACCTCACTAACCTGATTGAGCGCCGAGTTGCATAGACGGCTGTCCGCACGTTGGGGCATTTCGTTCGCAGAGCCCTCATTAATGGCTCTCTAATTTTTTTTGGGTTCCTCTTTGCTGGTTACTGGCTTACTGACCGGCCGGGGATGTTAAGTGTATTGTGTGAACTTGCCAGGGTGGATTTATTCACTCGTTCATTTACCCATCTGTTTGTTAGTTTTCTTCCTTCGTCGACGGGACGCGATGACGCAGGCCTTTTACTCTCCATTTCAGTGAACAGCATTGGAAGCGAAACTTTTGCCCTCTGGCGGCCTGCGCTTCGGCTGCTGTGATTGGCCAATCGCAGGGTCGTCGGTCTAACAGTGCATTCGCGACAGCCTTTCGGAATCCTATATACTGATTGGCTAAGGCCAGCTATATAGGTTCCGACTGTGTCACACGGTTCTGGTGAGCCGACGCATGTGTACAGGCGCTGTTTGCTCCCGCCATAACGGGGCAAATGCTGCCGGAGAGTTTGTCCAGCCTTTGACGTCACCCGTGAAGAGCCGTGGCCTTCTCTCCTCCGGTTTCGCTGGGCACGACGCGAGCTTATCTCGGGAAGTATGCCGAGCGGGAAGGGGGGGGGGGGGTGCACCCTTTATCGCTGCGCGGTGCTCGCGGCTGTGACCTTTCGTCAGCTGGTCGAGCACTTAGTGGGTCGTGGCGCAGCGGTGACGTCATGCTGGTTGCTTGCTTGCAGGTCGCGTGAGGAAGATCGGAATGCCATGATTATAGACACGCTATAGTTGGATACAACTCAAGAACCAAGCGGCTTTTCCCCGCCCAAGGACCCCTTTACAGCGAATGGTGTCGGCCGATTCTCATTAGCCTGCATAGCATGACAGTGCAGGGAGAATACATTCCCGGACCATGGAGGGAGGGGACTATGGTCTTTCATCGGCCACTCCCTGCGTTGTCACGCTAGCAGGGTCATGAGAATCGGCCTACGCCATTGGCTGGAAAGGGGACCCTTTGACGGGTAAAAGCCGCTTCGTTATTGAGTTTTATCCAGCTAGTTCTAGCTCGCGCCCACATTCCCGGCAATCGTAGCTTCGTTTGGTGTACGCATTCGGGTCGAATCGAAGTCCGTATGGCGCAAGCTAACTTTGTCGCGTTGACATGAACTCTTCCCTGATGAGTCGAGATCGCTGCGGTCCCTATAGCTTCGAGTCGAAACAGCAGTACAGTCGAACGGAAATTTTGGTTCTTTTTTTTTCTCATGCGCGACACCGTTGACGATTGCCTTTTTTTATTTTGCTTTGCCAGAGGAGTCGACTCACTTCGTGCTGGTGGCTCGACTCCGACCGATCCGACGCCCGCTCAGCCTTAACATCTATAGCGCTTGCATGAAAGCGAGCTTTTGTCGGTTTCGAATCGACAAAAGTGAGCGTCCTTTGTGATATCCCGAGCAATCATGCATCGTTCTGACGCACGAACAGTTTTTCTTGATACGTCGGCGCCAGATATGCAGACCTTCTTAATAATAATAATAATTGGTTTTTGGGGAAAGGAAATGGCGCAGTATCTGTCTCATATATCTTTGGACACCTGAACCGCGCCGTAAGGGAAGGGATAAGAGGGAGTGAACAGACCTTCCACTTGGCGTTTGGGAGGCACTCTTTCGAGTATTGGGAGGTTCTGCGATAACCGCCGGATTGTACGAGAATGGGCGAGGACTTTGAAACGCTCGCCGCCAGAGCTTGGATTTTATTGTTTCGAGCCCTGGAAAGCAAAAAAAAAAAATAAATGAAGAAAAGGTGTGACAACCGCCGTATGCGCACGGGCTGAGTTTTGTACACGGGCCGTCGCGCATTGTCATGTGAGCAGGATTCCTTCTGCGAGCAGCTGCCGACAGGGGTGACGCACGCTCTGAGAATTGGTTAAACAGAAGACAATGAAAGCGAGCCTATGGCATGGAGGTTGTGCTACCGTGTGTGCTTTGGCGAGCTGTCAGCCCGTTGTCTGGTGCGTTTGAAGAGTTGCTAGCGTGAAGGAGCGGCACGTAGGAAGAAAGAAAAAAAAAAGAAATGGCTAGGTCCCGTCTCCGGCTGTTGTCGCCTTATCGGGCTTGATGCATAAACGATCGCCGGCGAGTCGTGGTACAAGTCGGCGCCGAAAGCGTTGGTTGATGTGAGCTGCGTGCCGACACGGTGCGCGAGATGGCTGGGTGATCGATAGTTGTGGGTCATCGATAGTTGTGGGACTCGCACAGTGTACAGGGCGCCGTTGCATGCCTACGACGGCAGTAATAATCAATACGTTGAAGGGTTCCCCTAATGTTAGATTTGTGTTGAAGGGTTCTCCTAATGTTAGATTCGTGCAACTCTCAGAGGGAAAGCGATTTTCCCATCGGGTTGAGTCTGTGGGATTTTTCTTTAAGCACAAAACCAACGCTCTGGGCTTGAGGTACGCCGTGCAGTGAGAGGCTCCGGATTAATTTCGAACACCGGGATTTTTTTTTTCAACGTGCACCAGAATCTATCGGTACATGGGCGTTTTGACGTTTTTCTTCCATGGAAACGCAGCCGCGGGATGGGACCCACGGCCGCATTTTTCGTATCTATCCAAGTTAGATGCCGTATGGACCCGGTCTCCTTTGGTCGGGAATGCCGCTTCTGCGGCGAGATCTCGAGTCTTTCCTTCCGAAACTGCGGGAAAGCTGTTCTGTCCTTCAAACTCGACATAGAGAAAAATGGTACATCCCTACATCGCGGGCACATTGTAATACGCAGTCTTTATGTTCTACTTGGCCTGTTTTGTTCATTGGGCTGACAATGGAGTGTTTTGACCCGGCTCATCGATCTAACAAATCTGTTAAGTGTTTTTGTCGTGAGAATTCATTCCTTTAACCAAGGTTCCCTTTTAGGAGTATGTGATACAAAGCATGTTACGTGCAAAAGGGTTGCATATTTTCATCGCATTGTATAGTGCGTATTGATGTGGTGACTTTTTGTAAAAGGCTGCTTGCTGTGGCCTTCGATTTCGATGCATTGCCACATTTTTTTCTAGGTGGCAGGGCCCTCTTCAAGCTGTTCAATTCGGCTTTTAGCCCTGGTTTCCTTCTTTGTAAAAAAAATAAAAAAAGACTGAAACTGGCCGTGTTTCGATGGAGATGAAACGCAAAATGCGCCCGTGCGCTGTGCGATGTCAGTGCACGTTAAAGATCCCCATGTGTTCGAAATTAGCCCGGAGACCTCCACTACAGCACCTCTTTGTCCCTTTATTCTTTCACTCCCTCCTTTATCCGTTCCCTTACGGCGCGGTTCGGGTGTCCGCCGAGATATATGTGAGACAGTTACTGCGCCAGTTCCTTTCCTCAAAAACCAATTTTAAAACTGAATATAACCTGTACACATTTCTTATTGTGTAAATAGTTTTTTGTGTGTATTACCTCTCCCCCTATCCTTTCTTCTTGTCCCCTCACCTCTTTCATTTCATTTCTCCATTCTGCCTGCTATCCTTTATTTCCGCTGCCCCAGCTCAGGTGCTTCAGTATCGATGGCAGATGCCGGGGCTAGCAAAAATCTTTCCCTTCCTTATTATTATTATTGTTATTAGTTTAATAAAACCATTTACTACTTGCTACAACTGAACATCATGTGGTCTGGGCCTGTCAGGCCAATCCCAAATTAGTGCGCATTTGTCAGCCTGCGCTCCTAAACGTGTCAATAAAACATTTCCACCGCCGCCGCCTGTGGGTGGGCTCTTTGTTCCTGGGTTTCGCATCGGTGCAGTAGTAGTAGTAGTAGTAGTCGGACTAACCAGTGGATGGCTTCCATTGGAACCACCACCGGAACGGTGGTTACCGTGGAAGGAGGATGGTTACCATTTAAGGAGTTTATGGCGAGAGCGGAGTGGGCTTAACTGGAAGGTGGTTATATACTGCGAGAACCATCCGTTTCTTCCGGAATACCACAGTGCAGATGTTGGGCGTAGGGGAAGATGCCAGGACACCGCAATGCGCCGTCGTCCGACGTAATGAAATGCGAAGTGTCCTTGCGGCTTTAAAACTTAAACGCCGCATCGTGCGCATCGGCCGCTGGCGCAGATCCTTGTTGCGCCGGTTGCTGAAGGAAGCGGCGCGTTTGTTCCTGTGCCAAGCACCGACGGTCAGAGCCAAGTAGTTACCGACGCTGTAACAACGTAACTCCCGGCTGGAGTAGTTGATTGTGCGCAACGTATAACCGCGGAAACAGTTTTTTTTCTTTTCTTTCTATACGCCATGAACGACCGGGTCGTTATCCCGTCTCTGACGTCGTCCGTCCTCTCATTTCTGTCCTTACGGGATTGCGAAAGCACCGCCTTCCATCAAAAAGATATTAGCCAGCGGGCGCAGTGATCACTCCTTTGCGTCGCCTCCTCCGAGACGGAGAGTGGAGCTCCTCGTCATCGCTTGTCCAGGAAGGCTCTGTTTTCCTTCAAAATTCCCGGACAGAAAGGCGTAAAATTGTTCCGGTTACTTTTCCACTTTCCGGAGCCTAATGTTGCATTGTTGCGGCAAAACCGCGCACATTCTCAGAACTGTTGTGTTCCTCGCCACTTCCTCCCACTTTTTCTTCGCTTTTTGCGTCATATACTGCTTTCCTTTTCCATCACACTCGCCTCTGTTGCCGCGATGCGGTCGACCCCTTCAAAAGTTGTTTTCGTTCGCTTGGGATAACGGATATTGCGGCGTGCGACCGCTTCAGATGCGAAGGAAACGTCGAGCTTTGTCAAACAGTTTGCCGCTTTCCTAGTGGCGACGTGCAACGTCCGTCTATGCGAACTGGACGGCCGACGGTGTCCACGGAGACTATAGGATACTTGGACTCAGGCTTCAGCTCAGGAAGCCACTCGACTGCCGCTGCTGCAACATTCGGTGTTGAGACCTGAGGGTCCGCTCACGGCCCTCACTGTCCAGCGTCCTGCGTTTACCATCCCTCTTCGGCTCTTCCTCGCTTCTCCCGCCTTTCCATCCTTTAATCCCGGTTGCCACGGAACAGCTTATTCCCGGAGGTCAACTTTCTGTGGCAATACAACAGGGGCTAGGCAGGAAAGGGTAGAGCCTTTGTCCCCGTTCCGCGGGGAGTGGTTCTGTTGCTCGGGCTAGGGGTGCTAAGGGGTGAAGGAGGGGGGAAGTAGGAGAGAGGGCGCGCTCGCTAGGTAGGAGGTAGTCCACTCACCCGTGGCACGGGGACAAAGGCCCTTCTTCACCCCTGTCCTGCCTAGGCGCCACTTAAAGCAGTCAGCTGGGCTAGTTGGTGATCTTTAGATTCAATGCACATGGTAACTGCGGTAGAGACACGGACAAAGATAGAAGGACACCACGAACGCTAACATCAACTGGCTTTATTCCAGACAGGCACATGAATATATAGGCAACGTGTACATCAGATCACACCCTAAAGCGCATGTGCAACGGCACCTTCTTATTCAGGAAATCTATTTCTTTAGATGACAGTGATACCGATCGGTTGCTTACGCAAGGCTGTCGTTCTGTGTGAATGAGGAATGCTTCCAGTATTTCGCGTTGTTTTTGATCTGAGCTTAGAAAAATGACCCTGGTCTGATTAAATATCGGAGAACATTTATCCTTACATCGTTTGCAATGTGCGATCTGATGTACACGTTGCCTATATATTCATGTGCCTGTCTGGAATAAAGCCAGTTGTAGCGTTCGTGGTGTCCTTCTATCTTTGTCCGTGTCTCTAGCGCAGTTACCATGTGCATTGAATCTAGACCCCACTGCAATGCCACAGAAAGTTGACCGCGAGTATAGGGGACTTGACTATGCGTGGTTAATGCATTTTCCCTTTTCTTATTATACTCCCAGGCACCCCCGTTTTTCTCCCTCTCCAGAGTGTTGTTTGTCGGGAGCCTAATTCTATCTTGTTCGATGTACATGGAGGTCGTTCCAGTATAAAAGGGAACAACGAGTTTGCACAAAAAGGACGAATTCTGTGGTTACTTTTTTTCATTGTAAAGTTGAAGATGGCTTTGGAATGTTATACGCCATTAACAAAGCTACTTGGAAAAACAGGAACAGCTGTTCTTGTCGCTCGTGCTTACGGAGTAATCCAGAATGTGTTCTCTCTCTCACTACCTGTACGTACACGCGCCCTGCTCTATCGAGTCGCACCTGAGGAAGGCCCCCCACTCAGTCTTCGCCCTGCGACAGCTGAGCAGTGTCCCTTCTTGGCTGCTGCCGTGTGCCCCGTCGCTCTCTCGTGTCGTTCACAGCGCAGACGGGACGACGACACTCGGCGACGCGGGAGGGGAGGGGTCGGGTTTAACACCCGGGGCCCTCCCGGAGCGCGTCGAGGCAGGCTCCGTGCCTGTGCGCTCGGTCGGAGCAGCGCTGCGGGTCGGATGATCGCCTTCACCGGCGACGGGTGCGCTTTCGCTCGTGTCTCCATTGTTTCCGCGTGCCGCTGTGTTGCGTGAGTCGCGTGTACGGGTGCGCCGGTTTGCTCCCGACGGGGAGCTGCGGCGGCGCTCATGCACCTGCCGCTCTACTTGGCACTGGCTAAACGGCATCTTGCTTGAAAAGGAGAGTTTTCGCATAGTGGAGACGTACTGTAGCGTAGTCGTATACCGGATTACCGGGTGCATCGTGCGAGCGCGCATTGACGTCGGTGGTAACAGCGCGTGCGCAGTTGCCCTGCCGGTATACCTTTCCGGTGTGCTAAAAACATCTATTGGGAGAGTTTTTGCATAGCGGAGGTGTACTATAGCATAAGCGTACACTGGATTACGAACGCGGCTGCGTTTTTATGGAGGAAAAGAGCTAAGGCGCCCGTGTGCTGTGCTGTGCACGTTAAAGATCCCCAGGTGGTCGAAATTATTCCCGAGCCCTCCACTACGGCACCTCCTTCTTCCTTTCTTCTTTCACTCTCTCCTTCATCCCTTCCCTCACGGCGCGGTTCAGGTGTCCAGCGATATATGAGACATACCGTGCCATTTCCTTTCCCCAAAAAACAATTATTATTATTGAAATAAATGTTGCATGCTGCGCCGCGCATGATAGGGCAAGAGTGAGAGTAGTGGTATCCAGGATCTCGCTGCAGGACCGATATTCGGGCACGACGACCTTGATGTTCATGCAATGAACGATCCCCAGGTGGCCGAAATTATTCCGAAGACCTACCCGCCGCGGTGGCTCAGTGGTTAGGCGCTCGGCTACTGGTCCGGAGTTCCCGGGTTCGAATCCGACGGCGGCGGCTGCGTTTACATGGAGGCAAAACGCTGAGGCGCCCGTGTGCTGTGCGATGTCAGTGCACCTTACAGATCCCCATGTGGTCGATATTATTCCGGAGCCCTCCACTACGGCACCTCTATCTTCCTTTCTTATTTCACTCCCTCCTTTATCCCTTCCCTAACGGCGCGGTTCAGGTGTCCAACGATATATGAGACAGATACTGCGCCATTTCCTTTCCCCAAAAACCAATTACTATTAACAAAACAACTGAAACGCTAGCACAAACAATCAGAAATATTAGCGGCTGCTGTGGAACTACAGGCGAGGTCTATGAGCACTTCGAGGGAGCGGTCTCTGCGCATTTGGTGCGAAAAGCAACTGCTCTATAGTATTCTGCCTCCCCAGTGTAATATCTTCCAGTTTTGCAGTTGGCGTTTTAGTTCTCTTGTTCGCGTTTCATTCGACACTAATAGTACGTGCAATACTTGGAAAGTGTGCCGGTCATGTGGCGTCGACCACATTCCGCGAACATAGTGAAGGAGGGGAGGGGGGGGGGGACGTATACGGCCCGCTGAGTAAATCATCTTGCTGGTGACCTCTTCACCCA
The DNA here is from genome assembly GCF_052857255.1 of Amblyomma americanum. Classification (NCBI taxonomy): domain Eukaryota; kingdom Metazoa; phylum Arthropoda; class Arachnida; order Ixodida; family Ixodidae; genus Amblyomma; species Amblyomma americanum. Next base: position 188,621,979 of record NC_135501.1, on the reverse strand, counting down.
GTGCACGATCTCTTGACACTCCGGTGCTTAGCAATCTTTTCACGGCTCTAGTTAGTTTCATGAATTGTACAACAGTGACTCAGGTAGGTAATATGATCTGTAGCTTGTATCACAACGTGGAAAGCACCGAATCTGGTTAGCGTTAAAGCGTACGTTGCCATCGGAATCGCCATGCCATACCTTTTGTGCGCAGCTTTCTTGGGCGTCTGCAATTTAAGTCATTTGGATAAAATGATGTTCAAACGCTGGCGAACGTTGAGCAGAGGAGTGCGTCTTGGAAAACGTCCGCGGAAACACTCGCGACCCCGACTTTTTTCGGGCGCGCCCTGAAATTGTGGTTGGCACAGAACGTTGTCGCTCTTAAGGAGTCACGTGTTAGTGGTCGGAAAAGCTTTTTTTTTTTTTGCTGCTTCTCGTAAGTGTTGGTGGTTGAAACAGTTTCAGTAACCGCGCACTTTTCACGTATTGCTCACCACCGCAGAAAGGGGTAAGGTTCCCTGTTTTACTTTCAAGTAAAAATACAGTTGAAAAGACTGCCGTGGTTTGTCAACAGCAGCTACAAAAATTCACCCAAACATCTACTTCCATTATGTGTAAGTAATGTGATAGCGTTAGCAGCAGTTGTTTTTACCGGAAGTGACCTGACTTCCTGTCTGGGGGTGGCACTTTACTCTAGACAGCGATAATGATATCTCGAAGGTGACGTCACCTCTCTCCAGCCAATGGAAATGCTCCGGTTCGGTGACGTCACTTTTCTCCAGCCAATGGGTGAATTTTATGACTGACGACGCATGTTGGCCTCACGGGAATTCCAATGCTGCGGCATTAAAATTGCAGGCTATCGCTGAGATGCAGTGCCACCGGCTGGGTGTGCCTTCGTCGCTTCGCCAGTTGTAAACAAGAAAATAAAAAAGCAAACAGACTTATAGGAGCGATGTAGTAGCACAAGGAGTTGCGACAGCGTAGCCGACATGCGCGCGGCGTGTACCCCGTTTGCATGCTAGCCAGCGAGACGCGCGTCGTTCAGCGCTCGCGGCGAGTGCTTTGAGGGAGCGCATCCTTTGCGAGCCTAATCAGAAGGCGCGGCACACGTAGCGGAAGCTGCCGAGGAAATTCTTTCCCTCTTTTTTTTTCTCGCTCTTTCTCTTTTATCCTTCTTTTTTGTTCCTCTCCCCCGGTCTTGAGATCCCAGCAGGAAACCGAGCCGCCTGCTGCCGGCGGGGACCTCTCGCCGAGATATTGCGCTGTTGCGCGAGATATTGGAAGGGGGCGCGCGCGCTGCGGGCCTCGGAGGAAGTTGGCTCTCTACTTTGCGAGGTTAGGTGGCGCGGTTGGACCATCGGGCTCTGCAGATGGGGAGATCCGTGGTGGGGGGGCATCGATTTCTCTGTATACCCCCCCCCCCCCCCCCCCCCTTTCAAAGAGAGGAAAAAGAAAGGACCTAGAAAGGCCGACGGGTCGAATACGCGGCCGGCCGTGGTGCATGCGGATGCGCGCGATTTCTCCTCGGATCGCGATGTGGGAGATGTGGGTCTCGGAACGGCGCTTTCCGACGTTCTCCCCCGAAGCTTGATTGCGCGCTGCGTGCGTTCGCTCACGTGGATGGCGGAGGAAGTGTTGTGCATGGGATGTGACCCGCTGTGGCGCTGAGCGCTGCTTGTGTTCGCTCGGCTCCGATAAAGCGCGAGCCGTGAACGAAATCGAGTGGCGAGTTGGGCTTTCGTTAGTTGGGCGAGAATCTGTCGCGTTGCTGCTGATGCTACTGCTTTTTGTATGTCTGTGTTTCTTTGTTTGTTAAACTGGTTGGACCTATCGATAAAACATAGTGCGGAAGAAAGAGACGCGGACTGTTTATCCCACGCTATGGCTCTCATATCGCTATGTTTTCGTCGAGGCGAACGGAGTGAGGACATATACAGAAGGTCCCGACAGAGGGACGCGGGTGCGCATCTGTAAGCTATTTTCGGGAAGTGCGGCAGGGTGCCAAAAAACGTTACCTGCTAAGCTTGTACTAAGTTAGTACGCGCTAGGGCAATTCTGGGAAACATGGTGTCGAAATTTTTCGTACGGATAATATGGCAGGCATCGCGCACCTGCTTTTAGCGTTTTGTCAGTGGCACTTGTGGTCATGCAGATTCCATCCTTTGTCATAAGTTGCTACGTCGCCTCGAGCTCATCCCATGTCAGTTTCTGGAGCTCTTCTGCCTTAAATATAGGTGCCAATTGCGCCAAAAAAGCACTGCCAATCATTATCGTGAGCAAGCTAGTTGGAGTTCGAACGTCGTAAGAGATGTACGCCTGTTCGCTCAGGAGCATGCGCATAGTGTGCCTAGGCTGTTAAAACTGTTACACAGCCGGCATAGTATGAATAGAGTGTTTAAACCGGCCCGTCGTCTTGCCTCTTCGGTTACGAGATAAAAGTCGAGTATACTTCAGCGTGAAAATCTGACCCACTTGTATCAGGCACTTCGCTTTGTCCACTTTTTTTCCCTTTATGGCCAGGCTTTCTTTTTTCACTCGATAAACCGTGCACGTTTTCGCGCGAGCTCCTGTCCAGCGTATGGATTCTGCGAGTCGGATACAACTCAAGAACGAAACTCCAAATGTGTCTCAAAGGAGTCCCTCCAGTCAGTAGCGTCGATCGACCGCCACGACATTGTCGGTAATCCGGACACTCCGTGGTTAACCTTCTTGCGCCTGTTAGTCACCTCTGACGTCACACTTGAACGTAAGTGTAGTAAGGGGACGATTAACACCGAGACCATGACACCGTCGGCTGGAGGGCCTCTTTTGGGGGGCATTTGCCCCTTTGTTCTTGAGTTGTATCCGCCCATCTCGTAGTTGCTTTGTGCGGCAAACCGAAATGCACCGAAATGGGATGGCTGCAGCTCGGCTGAATTAGACTCCTTCGAAAGCGGTGGAGGAGTGTTGAAGGACAAAGGCTGAACATATGTTGAGGGGCATTCCTTGCTGCAAAGAGGTTCACGTCCGCGCCCTGCGTCGAGCGTGGTTTGCTTTGGAGAACCGTAAAAAAGCCCACCCGAGAGCCGCGCCTGCGCGAAGAGCAGTGGTTCGCTTTCTCCAGCGGCGCCTCTTGTGTAGTGTACCAGCTGAGTGGCAGCCTCTGTTGCCGGCGCTGGCGGGCTGCTCATGGTGGAAACACACCGCCGAGACGCCTGTACGCGTCTGTTGAGGGCGTCAGCTGCTTGTTTCCCCCCCAATGTTTTATGCATGGCGCTCCTGCCGCAGCCGGGCCACCCAAGCACAGACCCGCGAGTCCGCCGTGATCCACTCGTCAGCGGGTGACGCGCTGCCGCTTGCATGGTTCTTCGGGACGCTTTACGAATATAGCGTATGCGGGCTTTTCCGAGGAGAATTCGCTTTTTGGCGCAGATCGGCGAGAGACGCGGGCCCAAGTGGTGCATCACCGCATTTGTGCGTACAGGTGGTCCGGGGAAGCGGATGTCGCAAAAGAGGGCGAGAGGGTGTCCACGGCCTTCGGCACTGGCCTGGGTGTCGGGCGTGAGTTGCCGATATCGGCGGATATCCCGGTACGCGTGCGGCTCTCGCCAGCCTAGCTAACCCGTGGCGGAAGCGTTGTTGGTTACGCTTTATATAGTGCCAAAGCAACGCCATGGCCCCACCCCGTGAGGGAAGGACCGTCGTAAAGGGGGAAGGGTGCAGCTCTGGATTAGTTTCGACCGCATGAGGTTATGACGGGCGTAGACGTCGCGTAGAACATGGACGCTTTTGCAAACCGGCTCCATCGAAACACGGCTGCCGGCTCCGGAATCGAACCCGCGACCTTGTGCTCAGTAGCCGTGCGCTATAGCCAATGGGGAAATGGAGCGAGCTGCGTACCGTCCGCAGCGTTTTCAGGGACGTGTAAAAATGTCCAAGCGCGCGAGCCCGTCTTTGTCGACGGTATCGACCTGAAATGTTTAGGCCACTCCGAGAGCTCGGCTTCATGTAATTTTGAGGTTGCTTGAGAAGATGTGTCCGCCTGCGGGAAGTCATCGGAGTCGATCGAATACGTGTCTTCGTGCAGCGGTCACTTTGTGACGTCTTCGCCTGCCGGGAGCGAACCTGACGTTGAGGTCGTTGGCCGCGAGCTGGGCATTCCACACCCTTGCGAGAGACGCTGTGCCACCCCATGTCGAGGGACTCTTTTTTTCCCCATGGAGCGTGGTTTGGGGCTGGTTAATTCCCGCGCTTTGCGGAGGTGACCGCCGCCAAAAAAGGGGAAAACGGGCGCTTTGTGCCCGCTGTCGCGACGACGTCTTCGGTCGTCCGAATCAATACCACCTAGAGAGCTAGTCTAGGTGGTATTGTCCGAATCCCGGCATCGTCAGCGCCCCCTCAGCTGGATTTTCTCCCTGCTAGACCTAGTGGTCGAACGCAGTCGGGTGCATGCAGTTACGGCTGTTGACTCCGCTGGGACGTTCTCCCGTGAACAGTCCGTTTAGGGAAGGGATGAAGGGATTTTCCTTCCCTTGCGGATTTTCCTTCCTTCGCTGCCGCTTCTGTCACTCACGCTGTCTTTTTTTTTTTTAGTACTCGAAAGATCGTCGCCTCGACGTGTTTACGCCAATCCTTGTTTTTTCGGCGTCGAGTGGTAGTGGACGACGCCTGTATACGGTGAAGAATACGGCGCGGATTCGGTTGTCATGCATGTGCGAGCCACGCCCAGTCCTCTAACATCGCGCACTGCATAACTTCCTTCAGGCTACGCGTGCCGACGACTGTGCACACTGGCGTCGCGGTGAAACTGCGTAACTTTGTCGAGCACGGTGGAGAGGGGTGGAATTTTGGATTCGACAGACAGTCTTGGTCGAAAGTCTTCAGGCCAAAGGCTTTTTTCTTTCGACCCGTGTTATTGAGCCACGACGGCACCATTAAAGACCGCAGGGCCTTGAAATGCTAGGAGAAGGTTTCTTCCCGCGGTGGAGAAGCTCAATGCTTGACGTGTTCTTTGAATGCTGCGCTACAGGGGAAATTAAAAGAACATTCATTCCACTGCAAGGGAGCGTTGTGGCCTAAAAACTTTTGACGGGGGTGTGTACATCTTCTGAGAGGGTTGAGGCTTTTGGGCGAAACACTTCATTCAAAGTCACTATGATAGCGATAGAGACGCGTAAAGTGGTTCCAGTCGGGCTTGCGGTGTTATATAACCCACCCCAACCTTTCAGTACGAAAGCACTACTTCACGGGGTCAAGCCCAGGTCAAACCCAACCAAGAATCATGTGGCGCCCCTGACCTGGAGGGTGCAAAAATTAAGTAAATATTGCCGCAACTGGGCTTCGAACCTGCGGCGGCGCGAACAGGTCAGTTTCGCTGGCCACTGCGCGAGGGCACTATGCTATCGCCACAGCAAATCACGCCTCGTGTTGAACTGCAACACACTCTCGCGCTGTGCGTTGCTCATCGTTGTCTTAATCAACCTCCATCTGCGGCGCGAACAGATCAGATCAGCTTAACCTCGATCAGGGCTTAACCTGAGTCTAATATGGTCGGCAGACGTGCCCAGCAAAGCAAAACCTTGAGCTGACTAGTCAGGCTAAACACATGCTTTCGCGCGTCAACTCTGTTTTACTACGTTAAAACCCTACCACTTTTTTTGTGTACTAATCCTTTACCAGGGGGCGTTTAGAAAATTAAACTGTCTGCACGGCGTGTTTCTTTAAGACAACTGTTGGCACGAAGAAGAAAAAAAGGCTATTTTCTTCAAATATTTGGAGAGAGTTAAGCGCGTTAGGTGGCTAAACAAGCTCACTGCTTCTCGTAGCGAGGTTATTTCACCATCCTTATCCGCACGGTTCGTTAGTGGCAGCCCAGACGCCTTGTCTCGCTGCTTAACCCGTCCTCTTTGTGTCGACGCTGTCGCCACCTGGGGACCTCTTTCGAAAGCGACGCCGGCAGCCGGACGACTGTGGGAGCGTCGCCGCATGCCAACCGCGGGCCGCAGTGTTGCCGCATTGGCTCTTTCGACAGACGGGCGCTTCCGTCCCACGACGAGCGCAACGCAACCAACCGCGCGCGACAACGCACTGTCGCTGTCGGGCCAGCCAGGCGACGACGGAGGGGGGGGGGGGGGGGGGGGGGGGCAAGAGCGGCGCTGGGGTCAGCAGGGCCTGTTGCGCTCAGCTTGTGCGGGGACCGGCTGTGCGATGAGGAAAGTGTTTACGCACGGCATGCAGCGCCGCGTGACGCGACACGTAGGCCTTTGAAGCAGAACAAACAAAAATTAGCTGTGGTTTAAACTTTGGTTAACCCTTGTGAGAAGCGAAAGCTTCCTTTGCATGGCTACGTTCACAAACGCCCCACACACACTGCCGAACGGATTGTCTGTAGAGCGCCGATGAAATGCCCGATGGGGCAGTTGCCACCTGCCACGGTGGGCGGATTGTGATGACGTCAGTAGGTCACATGACCTGCCACGTGGCCCCCCCCATTGCACGTGACACGTGACTGCACTGACGCTGCCCTCTTGAAAACCTAGCGTCGTGAAGATTTCGCTTCAAAAATGCTCTATAGGATTAGGGAGTTCTGACCTCCTCCTGTTCCACTTTAAGGGGGAGGGCTTGCTGTTCAACCAGTCAGGAGCGCAGAGTAGTCACGTGATCAGCGAGCGAGCGGGGCGCGCGCGCTCGGACGGCCGCTTGTTCGCGGTGACGTCATGGCGTATGGTCACGTGACGAGACATGCTACTCCACCAACGCCGACGGATACAGCGGGAATGGTCTGCTAACAGCGGCGCTGTAAAAAACAACAAATGCAGGGACACTCGTACGCGACACGACGGCTGCAACTCCTGCACAAATACAGCTCCATTAATTGACTGGCACAGAAGCCGGTGTATTCGGTCGAGTCATATTCATCTTAGGCTGCTTTTTTTCATCTTCTCGCACACCTATCCTCATACTCAGGCGTCCATGCACGATATGTGTGGAGCTCGTGAATATTATTAATGACGTAGGTGATATTTATTCAGCGTCATCCGGGTGAGCTTGACGTGCAGTGCGGACTTAGAAGCAGTGTCGCCGCGGAAATGCGGCGTGTGCCGGCTGTGGAGTGCATTTTGCTTCATAGGAAAGAACTGGCTCTCTCAGGCCGCTGCGCATTTTTTCACCAGGCAGCTACATGACAAACACTATGGCGGCACTGAAAAATAAAATATAAGGGCCCCTGCGTAAACATAGCGACACAATGTGACAAAGCTATGTTGGAACAGGCGAAAAGAATTGGGAGTAAAATGTTCCCGTGAGGACACAGAGGTGCGCGATAAAGCATGCAGGAACTTCCTAATGTGTCGCTTGTGCGCCTTATCTGCAGGGTATAGCGCTTAGTATTCGCCGTGCGTATAAATGTCGTATACTTGAAAACATCGAAGGAGAGCCTGCTACAGGCAGTTCCGCGCAGACTGGAGTTGTCTCTTTTTCATTGGCTCCCGTGAGGCTGGGACTTCGATCTCACCATCGGTGCGTGGCTTCTTCGGTTTTTCGCCACACACGTGTCCACCGTCGCTGATTTCACGCTTTCCCACGCGCGGCGCTCTGTTAGCATGCAACGAGTGCGGTACACCGTCGCCCGGAGGGAGCGTATACTTTTAACTATACGCAGCTAACTGTGAACAATGGTGTACAAACCACGCGAAGCCCCGAGACAATGGTTTGGCGGGGTAATTATCCTCTCCCACGATGTACATAGCCTTCCTTAATTCTCTTGTTCTTGCCTGTGCTTGTTCCCGCGGGGGCAATTACCGGTCCTTTGTATCGGGGTATAGGAGGGGCCCTGATACCGGCGGCCGCTTTTAACGGGCGCTGTATGTACGCGTGGGTAGCATGGTAATTTGTCGTATACGGCCAGCGATATGAATCACTTGCGCAGCGCTCCGTGAAGTTATTGATTGGGGTTCGGCCTTTTGCGGCGATGCCGCGCGCGGTTTAGAGGAAGCGTTTCGCGTCTGCAGGTTGTGAACTTTGTCGATACGCGCTGCGGTAACAGCGTGCGGCCGTTTAGTTTTTGCATGTCGTCGCGGCAAGGCTGCTGTTTGTTCCGTGTCGGCTCCGTCGTGCGACAGCGCGACTGAATGACTTGTTTCACTTATCGAAGCACGTATGTTCGCCATCTTGTCCGCCATTGCTATCTCGTTCTCAGGACAGCTCATTCAGCGCCCGTTCACGTAGGTACATACTGTCGCAGCGCGGTTGATAGTACCCGTCCCTTTATAGGACACGCGACTGGAATAGTTATCGCGTCGTTACGTAACCTCCTTCGACCAGTGTCTTTTTGCTTTTGTACGTCCCAATCTTTGCTTAACGCCCTCGCCTTCCGATTTGGTCGGTTACAATTGAAGAACGGTAGCTGCAGATGCTCCTCAGAGGAGGCCCTCCAGCCAATGCCGTCGGCCGATTTTCATGAATGAGACAGCGGTTCATCCCTGGTTAATCCTCTGTCACTCTATAGTCGGATACAGCTCAAGAACGAAACGGCCTTTTTTCCCCCGCCAAAGGACCCTTTTCCAGCCAATGGCGTCGGCCGATTCTCATGATACTGCTAGCGTGACAATGCAGGGAGCGGACTACTCCACCCATGGAGGGAGGGGTCTATCCCCTTTCATCGACCACTTCCTGCATTGTCACGCTAGCAGGGTCATGAGAATCGGCCGACGCCATTGGCTGGAAGGGGGTCCTTTGACGGGGAAAAAGCCGTTTCGTTCTTGAGCTGTATCCGACTATAGCGTGGCAGAGGATTAACCACGGATAAACCGCCGTCTCATGAAAATCGGCCGACGCCATTAGCTGGAGGAACTTCTGCGAGGGGAATAATAATAATAATATTAATATTAATAATAATACTATTAATAATAATAATAATAATAATAATAATAATAATAATAATAATAATAATAATTGGTTTTTTTGAGGGGAAAGGAAATGGCGCAGTATCTGTCTCATATATCGTTGGACACCTGAACCGCGCCGTAAGGGAAGGGATAGAGGGAGTGAAAGAAGGAAGAATAGGTGCCGTAGTGGAGGGCTCCGGAATAATTTCGACCACCTGGGGACCTTTAACGTGCACTGACATCGCACACCACACGGGCGCCTTAGCGTTTTTCCTCCATCGAAACGCAGCCGCCGCGGTCGGGTTCGAGCCCGGGAACTCCGGATCAGTAGTCGAGCGCCCTAACCAACTAGGTGCATTTGCCGCTTCTCGTTTGAGTTGTGTCCAACCGTAGCCCGCGATTGGGCTACACGCGTGTGACTCTGCGAAGACGCGTGCGGCGGGAAGTCCCCCGGGGATCCTGGTTCTCGTGCCCCATTCGCGAGCCTTAGCTCGTTCCCATCAAGTGGGACACGAGAGGCGCCGGCCGCGCGCGCTGAGCGTGTATATATACGCGCGAGCGTCAGTCGTCAAGCGTTTCCAGCTGTTCTCGACCGGAGCTCACGGCGGTCTTGGCTTCTTTTATGTCGGCTCCGCGAACGAAAATAGTGAAGGCACGCACAACGGGCCCCGCGCGTGCCTCTCAGCTGACGGCCTGCTGCATGCCGCGGCCCTTGGCTCCCCCGCGGAGTGCTAAGACCTCTTGCCGAGTTTCACTGCCCGCACTGCGAGAGAAACTGTTCGGCTCGAGCTATACGGTTTAAATTGCAGCTGCTCGGCATGGTCGAGCGTCATTCCCCTCGTGACGACTTCTGTGGTTAGGTTGGGGGGGGGGGGGGGGGGCACCACTTCCGGGTCGCACTGCTCTGTCGTCGGAGTAGTGGAGTGAAAAACCCACCCCCGTGGCAGCGTGGAAAGAGCAAGGCAGCGCTGTGCATTCTGAACAGAAAGGAGTAAACAGGGAGTTGTACAGTACTTTATTAAGGACGCAAATTGCCCTCTAGCGCGCTCTCCTTTAAAAGGAAGTTCTCTAGTGAACAGCTTACTCCCTGTTTACTCTTATAGGCGTATTCGTGGTCACAATAGCGGCGTTTACATGAACCCGACAGGGCCGGGTTTCGGGTCGAAAACCGGTTACTGGGTTCCCTTATAAAAGTGGTGTATAGACAGTCTATAGACTTCTTATAGACTCTATTGTCTTTTTATAGATATTTCTTTTGTCTATTCATAGTCTATAGACTGCCTACGGGATTTGTATTGCCTATAGACTTCTATAGGGTTTGCCTATAGACAGCCGCCTGTAGACTTTATAGACAGAAGTCTGTAGACAGTCTTTAGGCTGTCTCAAATATTTTTGTAAGGGTTCGTGTAAACGCGCGCCGAGTCGGGTCGGGAGTCGAAGGGTCGGGTCCAATCAACTCCGCCGCAAGGTTAGGTTGACTCAACTCGACCCTTCCCCGATGTGCTTGTAAACGCTGTCGAGTCGAAGAGTCGGGTTAGCGGGAGGGAAGGGGATAATTGAGAGCCTATTTTTCACGCTTGCGCCGTCGCCATGGAGATGGCCGTCGCGCCTCCGAGACAGCGGTGGCGTGCCGCAATCTCGGAGGCTGCCACTGTTCGCTCGCAGTGAGCTGCTCGACGCTTGGCGTTGCAGCAGTTGAATTGGTCTCGACTCGCTAAAATCGAGTTCACGTACACACGCGGTCGTCGAGTTGGGCTGACCTTTCTCAGCCCAATCTCGACTCGACCCGACGTTATCGGGCTCATGTAAACAGGGATAGTATATATAGGGATGTGACATGAGGATACAAAAGACTCATGCAAACGATGCAAACGCTGCACACATGCAGCGGGATCGAAAACTTTATCGTTAACGAAAACAGCTCTGTTAGAGGCGGAAGGCGGCACGCATTCCTGGACACGCGCTTCTTAGTCACTCATATCCCCTGCCCCGTTCGCAGTATAGTAACGGCCAAGGTCCCTTACGCCTGTCCATGTAATTAAGATCGAGACTAGAAGATTTTAGCGCGGAAAGACAACAAAAGAATGGGCAGTCTTATCGAAAAACTCAGATCCACACCCGCTGTCCGTTATTCCCGCTATCTTATACGACATTTCCCGACTCGTTATGTCGAAGGCCTTGAGGTGTCTCGTCCATTGTAGCGCCGTGTCCATTATACGCGGCACACAAAAATATCGCCCGTGTGCCCCTCCGTGTGTGCATTGAGTTGTTTCTGTCCGCTCTCTCTCTCGAGTTTTATCTGCTTAGAGTTCGCTCCTCTAATTACCCGTTCCTTCCTCGCCGCGCTTGGTGGTACGCCGTCACCAGAGTGGCGTCCCGTGAGAGGCCGCGTTCAGCGCTTGAATGTCCGTTCGGAACGATCGTCCTGGAGATCCGCCGTGCAGATCGCGGCGTCAGCCCCGTGAAAGGGAAAACAGAGATATCAAATTAGAGAGAGAGAGAAAACGAAAGAATGGAAGAAGGTAAGAAAGAAAGAAAGAAAGAAAGAAAGAAAGCACACCAATAACAACGCGTTCGCCCTCACGCTCGCTTGTGGCGAACTATCGCCGTGGTCGAGGCAATTGAGAACGCGCTGGCGCCCACCGGCGGTCGGTCAGTCCGCGTGCTGCGCGGTTATCTAATGCGGCCGGGCAGGCTTGTGCGGCGCTTGCGAACGCGTCGCACCGAGCCGCCCACCATGGAGTCGGCCGCCACGCCGCGGCTGTGCGCCGAGTCGCTTCGACAAAGGCCGCCCCGTGTTGTCCACACGCCCCGCGCGCGAGCGAGCGAGCGGTTCCGTTGTTCGGCGGCAGGAATTCGGCCTCGCCGACTACGCGCGACGGAAGAAGAAACGAAGCGAACGGAAGGAAGGGCGCGAGCGACGGTAGAGATGGAGCGAAGGCGCGAACGAAAAAACGAAGAACGAGAACGAAAAAAAAAATGAAACAGAATCGAGGAACGAACGGAGAAGGAGTGACAGATGACGGCAGCAAAAAGAAGAGCGGTGAAAGAACGAACGAATGAAAATAAGCCAAGAAAGGGGCGGGGAGAGCCGGAAGAAAAGAAGAGTAGAAAGACGAGAAGGAGCCGTAAAGAGGGACGGGCGAAAGAAACGAAGGCGGAAAGAATGACGGGAGAAAACGAAAGGGCTGCTGCGGCGGCGGCGAACGCGTCGCGACGATGGCTTTCTTTTCTGGGGCGAAGGCGACCGCGGAGCGCGCCGCCGGCACGCACCTCACGCGGCCGGCGCGCCTAAAAATACCGTGGAGCTCGCGCCGCTGATGGAGGAGGAGGAGGAGGAGCGTGGCTGGCGCTCTTCAGCGGCACCTGACGAGACGGGAGAGAGCCGTGCACTGCTGTTCGCGGCCGTCTCGCTTCATGCGCCAGTCTCGACGGCGCGCGGCCCGCGACGTAACGCGAGCTAAGCCCTCGATTAAAAAGGGGGAGTCTGCTGCCTCCTCCTCTCTTTTCCAACCTTTCCTCCTTTTCATCGTCATTGTCGTCGTCTGTCGCTTTGATCGCGCTTAGGGCCCGTATGTAGAGATTTGGCGCTCTTGTCCTGTAGGTAGACGCACGTAATTTGATGTTTAGTAAGCGCCCCCTTTTGCATCGGTGCGCTGATGTTAATTATTGACGTGTTATTTTTTTTTTTCAAATCAACTGTGCTAATTTCCTTTCCCACTGTCTGGGCTACACTCTCTCTCCTGCACCAATCCCGTCTCCGCTGATTTGTTTCATCTCTCTCAGAATTGTCCACACCCCCGAGGGCGTTTTATATGGGGGAGGGGGCTTCTTCCAGCGAGAAATTTTACGTGAGAAAAGTAGGCTGGACCACCTTTTTTTATTATTTTTTCGACGAAAAAAGTTCAAGAAATACGTGCTTCGGATGCTCCGCCCCCGACCGCTTCTTCCAAGGGTGACCCATAATCCTCCCTCGCCACACCGAAACCGCCTGCCACTTGCGACGTTCGGATGAACAGTTTGCTCAAGACGTGAGCGCTGTAACTGCCCCGAGTTTCGCTGTTGGTGCGATTGCGAAACTTTGGCGGTCGTCGTCACCCTCACCATCGTTCTCTCCCTCGCTGACGTCATCGTCATCCTGCTCGCCTCAGAAACAAGGTGTTGGATGAACATAAACGGCAAAGAAAGAAAGAAAGAAATGGAGAAGGAAAGAAGGAAGGAAAGATAAAGCGATCATAACTTCGCACATCCCAAACAAACGATTGATTACGGGATGTCGATGGGAAATTATTGACTGTCTCAGGAATGCCAGCGATAGGTTCGCTTATGGTAGATGGATCTATTGCGTATCCGATGAAACATTTTTCTTTCCTTCTGGAAGCAAGCATCTTCCTTTTCTTGGGCAAGTGGAAACTGCGGATGAATGAACGACAGATCCCGAGTAATGCTTATGTATAAGGCTTCGAACGCGCCTTTCCACTCTTACGCCGATTACGAAACTATGCGTGGGCAAGTGAAGTTGAAAGCTTATAACCCGCTGTAAAGACAGCAGGAAGCGATGACGCTGTATATTACGAAGCGCTCGCGATTATTTTCGCTAAAGTGCGCGCGACTGTGGCGAAATCAATGCCAAATGCTTTACTCTACTAAAGAGACGACGGAATTCGACCTCTGTGTAATGCTTGACCGTGAACAGACACCAGCGCTCCTAGTCTAGAAGATTGAGAGAAAGAATCGTCGGACGGATCGATGCATAAATATGCAGCCTACTAAACTCTAAAATGAGTAAAAAAAGGAGTAATCTGTCCTCTAGTGCATTCCCTTTGGTTAAAAAGGATTGGCGCTAGAGGGCAGCTTACTCCCATTTATTCTCATATAGGCGTATTCGTGATTAGAGTGTATTTACTGCACTTTAGTTGAGCTGTGGCGGAGTGGAAGAAAAGGTGCAAAGCCCTGCGTCCTGTGTTACTTCCACAGTCACATTCTAAACACAAAAGGAGTAAAAAAGAAGTAAGCTGCCCTCTAACGAACTCCCTTTAATGGGCAGGGTATGCTGCCCAAGCCGTGGAGTAGGTTTTCATCACTGAAAATGCGAAATACTTACGATTGGCAACGGAAACAAGTTCTCTCTTCAAGAAATACGGAGTTCTGTCGGTTGCGAAGATTTTAACCCAGATTTCCATCTCCTACTAACCTTAGGACCTCCAGTGCCGCGTTTGAAAGCCTCCACCCATTGCTAACTGCATCAAGTTACTATGTTTTGCAGTGGGAATATACCTCCATTGCCCACGTTAAGCATTCCACATATTTAGTGACCGAAATCTAGTCTGGAACTTGGGCAGCGTGCCCTGCACCTAAAAGGGGAGTGCGCTATAGGACAGTTTACTCCCTTTTTACTCCCATATAGGCTTATTCCTGTTCAGAGTGCAGGCGTGGCTAGCGAAGTCGTAGTCTAACATAATTCGGATGGCGCAAAATGGTTCTGGTATTGACAACGTCCAGAGGGACGCCAAAAGCGTGGACGAATTGGCTTTGCAAAAATTGAACAGGCGCTTTCGGTCGCTTCCGGACTCGCACAGTGGTGTTTCATTCTTTTTATTTCTCACTCATCCCATTTAGAAGACTGCAACTTTTGGCTGTGCTGTTCAAAACGCGCATTAGACTGTGCTGTGTTTTCTGTCGTGTGTTTTTCAATTATCTTTCGTGTGTGCTGTTAAAGGTTGTTAACTGCTTACTCAGAAGCGTGTTTGCGTTATTGAGTGTGCTCTGGTTTCGTCATCGAGTGTTTTTTTTGTGCTTTATTTCCGCCGGTACCTGTACGCGTTTATAAATTTCTCAAAGCCGCATCCTGTATTCCTGTACTGTATACGAACCTGGAAACGTAAATACCGGAGGCCTCTTTCTGCTTTGCTCCCACAAACAGTTTGCTTTCCGTGTTGCTCAGCTGCCGTGCGCAGTCTCCCGGAAAAGCAGCTGTGACTAAAGCAAGTTATGACTCGACCCGCTGCTCAGTAGCCGCGTTTACATGAATGCTACAGAAGTCGACTCCAGTCCCCCTTTTGAGGGAAAGAGCAGGGTTTGAGAAGGAAAGGCTTGACTCGTCCTCTATTCTCTTCCTCGACGTTTCTGCATTTTCCCTCAAAAAGAAGACTCGAGTCGACTTCTGTCGCATTCATGTTAACGCTGCTAGTGTCTTTTCGCCCCGGCGATGAATTTTTGCTATGGACACCCTCTTGCTAACACCCTCGAGCACCCCAGGCTTGTGTGAAAAATCCCTCGGCCGCCGTGAGAGATTTCGCATACCGGATACGTATTAGCGGAGACGTATAGCGGATTTACGTACGTTGCATGCGCAATGCTCTTACCCGGCCATGCGCTTGGCATTGTGCATGCGCAGCTCCCGCGTGTAAAACCGGTATACGTCTCCGGTATGCTAAATCTCTCTCATGCTGGAACAAACAAACGTCCCCGGTGAACTAACATGTCGCCCCCGTATCCCCTGTTCATGACCGTCGCTGTAGAGGCACCGGGATAGTGCACGTGTCGCGCTTGGAGCCTATTTGCCCGTCGCCCTTCATCATCGTAACCTGCGACCAGGATAGTAGTTTTCGTCCCAGGAGGGAGGGTGAACAGTGTACGGCACTGTGCGCGGACCTCATAATCATCATCTTCATCTGTTTATAGTTACCATCTTATCGTTCTGGCGTTGGTATAGAGGACGAAGCCGCGATCCTGCCATTCCTGTGTGCAAGGTTGAAGCAAGGCTGCTAGCGACGAAGCGAGTTTGCTCCGGGGATTCTCTGGCTACCTGGTTGCTCTTACTGTCGAAAATTGAAGGGCCTGCAGCTCTCTCTTGCCATTCTGCTCTCTGTGTCGATATATATATATATATATATATATATATATATATATATATATATATATATATATATTGCGGGGGAGGAGAGTGTAAAACACTTACGGCATTGCTTTCTCCTCGACGCGAGGCCCTTACCGGCGACTTCGCGAGCACCCTGCTGTGCGTTCAAGCCGACACGATTGGGACTGGCGAGCCACGTTCTCCGGAGGTCACAGCGGGGGCCGAGAACTGCCGCTGGTGTATCGGAAAGCGCCTTTTATCGACGGCCACTTCCCACAACTCGGCCGTGATTGCCAATGAAGAGGCGGAGGCGCGCCCAAACGGGATGGCTTGCAGTCCCAGTCGCTGGCTTGAGATGAAGTGCAGACCGCGCCGGCACACCGTCTTACGTCTTCCTGTAGGTGTCGTTGTGTTCTGTACAGTGTTGCCGGACTCGCAGTCGCGTGGTTGTGTGCTTCGCAGGGAAGCGCGGCTGAAGAGATAAAACTACGATGAACCCGTTCAGGTGGAACAGTTCACCCGTCCTCTTGCCCCGGAACTTGGAGTTCGGCAGTCCGCTTTTTTTCACATGATGAGGCGCCCCCTGGGGAGGGGCGAAAAATTCGTCTACTATTGGTCGAAAACATCCGCACTTGGGAGACACTGGCGCGATCCGGTTCCAGTAGCCAGCTGCGTCTGCGATGTGGCAAGTGTGCGTGACAGCTGCCGCCATCTGTCGCATGCGCTTGTCACCAACATGATATGCGCATGCGCAGTAGGAGCCGGCGGCTTTGTTTTCAACCAGTGGAGCTGGAAAAGAGGCGCATATGCGCACAGCGGCCGCGTGAAAGAGGCGCGGATTGCCATATACAGCCGGCTGTGTACTGCGAATATCAAAACACGTCTCCGCGTAGCGACAGCGGTGCTCACTGCGGAAGTGTGGTGTGGTTGCCCGCCTTTCGGGGGGAGGGGTCAAGAGGGCGCGCGTTAAGGGCCGGAAAGCGCGGTACCGCGGTGACGATGTCGTTCCTTTCGCGCGTCTGCGATTCGAACCGAAATAGCATCATCCTCGGCATATGTGGCCGTCCTTCCCCCCCCCCCCCCCCCGGCCTGGGGGGGGGGGGGGGGAGGGGTGGAGACGCTCTTGCTCTTTTGTGTGCCGACCACAGAACGACGAGGCGGCTTTGGCTCCGCTTTGTTCGCGGAGTGGGCCGCTCTGTTCCCGATGCTCTCGGCATGTGCCGCACGACTCGCACCCGGCCTGAGAGCCGGACACCAGCCCAAGTTCTCCGTCGCGTCGCATTGACTCGCAGTCGTATTGACGGTCGGGTAATTGCTCACGACGTCGTGTCGCATTCAAGGCGCTCATCGAAACTTGGTTAGTACTGGGTATGTGTGTCGCTGTGCCGCAGCGGGTATGTTTTATTATGTGAACAGAGAGGCTGTATGGTATACCTTCCAATGAGTTAGAGGACAACGTGAGTTGAACTGTGCGCACCGTTGCGTGTTGGGCACAGTTTCAGAATTCGCTTGAACTGAAAGTAACACACACACATACTGTGCTGCATGGTTACGTGTCGTCGCAATAGGCTCGGGATAACCTGAGACGGGCGCGTTTCGACACGGAGACCGCGTTGGTTTGCAGTCGCTATTCCTGTCCCATCTTGCTGACGTAATGCGTGTCTCGGACTTTTAGCTGGTTATACTTAACCTGACGTATCAAAAACGAAAGGAAAAGGCTTCCGTCTCAAAACAGCGTGCGCGTGACTTTCAGGGAGTGCATGCAGACAAGTGGGTTCGTTGCGGCATAACAAACTAACAAACACTGTTGTTTTGTGTAACAAGCAAAGCTATAAATAAATTAGTCATTAATATGCATACGTGGGGATTTTTTCTGCACTTCTTCCCTGTTAACAAGAAGAAAACAACTGCCACCTCCGCGGTGTACGTGACCGAGACTTAAAAAGGACATACAGCGAGAATCGTTCTATATCTCTATCAAGAATGGCGGGAGCGTTGATGACGTGCGTGTTAACGAAACGAGTCCAGAGGAAATCCCCAGCACAAAACACCGCTTTTCCCTCACGTGGACTTGTCCAGGTGGAAGGCAGATATCTCCGCGCTATTGAAAGTGCGATTCGAGCGTATGGCGGCCCCCAAAGAAGACGCGTGCACCCTGCAGTATATTTGGTCGCGCTGTCGGCGCTGGCGTGCGGCTGGTTGAAACTTCACTGACGAAGTTTTCGTGCATTTACGCTCTTACCGGTAACCGCGGTAATTTTTTTCTTCAGTGCGAAAGAGCTTCGGTAAGGGGACGAGCGTATCACAGGTAAATAAATGCTTGAGGATGCCGGCGCCGATAGTTACATTTGGTACTTCACCGTCAAAGTGAAATTAACTTGACTGAGTGATTCGTGGAAGAGGGGTGTTTTCTGGCTGTGCGTCTATCTTGGATGGTATATGGGTGATTCACAGCGTTGAACGCGAGAACGTGTGGTTTTTTACCCTGGTTGGTGTATACATGGTAATTCTTGCGATGCAAACGGTCTCCGCGTAGCGGGTCGTCAGCGACAACTCCCTTCCGCCGACCAGCGACAGTGTTGTCCTAGGCCTAAAGGGACACGTGAGCGCTCGTGAGAATGCGTCATCTTGTGTCAATGCGCTTTTAAGGCGAAAGCCTTTAATGGCTCATACTCCCGGTCGAGATCCTGTTCGTCCGTTAAATCGCCAACCGGAAGTCAGGACAACGGAAGTTACGTCATATTGTCCGTCCGTCCGTTACGCTCTTCAACTCGATAAGAAAAAAAATCCTTGTGCACGATTGGATTCGAACCACCATCCTTCCGTTCCGTACCCGAGCGTGCTAACAACGACTACGCTACTTCCTTCCAACGCATATGTAGTTTATCCTTGTGAAGGACGGTGGAGAGTGTTTGCTGAAAGGCGTCGAATCGGACGGATGCCTCCAAGCGCCCTCCAGTGTCTCCAGCATTTAAGATTCACAAACAATTATGTACTTAATCGTCATTTTAGCCACGCATATCAGTGACACAAGCAGCAACACCGCGCTAAAGGCTTTCGCCTCACCACACTTTAGGTCAGCAAAGTGCCCCCCTGAATTTCTTTTTGATTAGAACGCGCCTGTCGTTACAGACTATCTTCTATTTTTTTTTATCCTGGCGCTCTCGCATATGTGAGGGAGAACTATGACGAGGTCTTAATGCCAGAGGAAGGGTGGGGAGGGATGCCGGCTATATATATATACTTCACACTGGGTAAGGGAAAGGGGATGCAGGGTATACGTTTCACTGTCGCCTCTTCATAGCGGGGGACGGCGAAGAGTCTGGGAATGTTTTATCTTAAAAACTTCGTTGAGCCAGCTTCATTTCACCGCGCTACAACGCCACAGGTGCTCATTTCTGGCTTTCTTGGTTTACCGCTTCCCGTGCTCGTTATTCGGCCAAGAAGTGCGTGGTAGTGCCGCAGTGTGTGTGCGCGCAGCTCTATTGAATTAACAAGTGGTCTGGCCCAGCCCCTGACGGCCCTGACCCCGAAGAAGACACACAAGCACACAGCACCGCCAATCGATACGGCGGCGCGACTTGCCGAGGGGGGGGGGGGGGGGGGTGCAAGGGGAGAGCGCGTGTTCTTTCGTGGTGGCGGGAAAGCGAAACCATGGAGACGAGGGCCGGCGCCCGTCGAACTCTGGCTGCCCGCCGATGATGATGGGAAAAAAAGCACGCGCGCTCGTGACTCACGCCTTTCTGCCAGGGCCAGGTATACGTGTCTGTACATACCTGCTGCAGTAGCGCCGCAGACCCCCTCCCTCACCCTGCCACCATCCGTCCCTCTTGATGACGCTGGAGGAAGGAGGGGGTTGAGGGTAATAAGCTTCGCGTAGTAGCCTCGGGGGTGCTTTTGTCTTACGTTGCCTTGGCGCCGGTCCTCGACTCACCCACGATGATGCTTGGTTGCAGAGTGGCTGGCTGGCCGTTGCAAGTGCGGAGCCGCCATATTTCGTGCACTCGTGACTGATTGCCGTTGTGCAGTGCGTGTTTGTGCACGCTTGCGGAGTCACGTGATGTAGGGCGGGGCATCATAGTCGAAGACACACGCACGCAAGCACGCACACACACGCACACGCACAATTGTGTCGCGGGGATTTCGCGCAGCTTACTCGCATGCCATGTTATTGCAGTTGGTTTTCGTGAGTATGACCATTCTCGTAGGTTTTACCTCGGAGGACCGGACTTTTCTTCATCTGCCCACTTCTTTGCGTGTCTGTCTGGTAGAGAAGGCGTCGATCATTTCGTACCTTGTTCAATGTTTTTTTTTTATAGCGAACTAATAATCGTCGCCTTATTGAGACGTACAGCCTTGGCCAGAAGTCCCCAGGCCACGCGGTCTCCGTTTGAGCCGTTTAGTTAGGCACTTACGGCTATCGCGAAGCCTGCAAGACCCGGAGGGGGGGGGGGGGGGGGGGAATTGATTGTTTCAGGTGCGCTGTAAGTGCCCAAATCAGCCCATGTGGCCCGAAGGCTGTCCATGACTCAAAACATGCTCACCAGGTTGAGGAGGATTAGAGAAGCATGGTTCGAATTAAGCGAGTTCGAATTAACGAAAGTACATTTTGCATTTATTTCGTTTTACGACATACCGATACTGCACCCCCCCCCCCCCCCCCGTTCCAAAAAAAAAAAATAGTGTTCGTCCAACGTTTTAGGGTAATCCCCCAAGGTGGAGTAGATTTCTTAGAAGAAAACAATTACTCATTACCATCCACCCAAGCGCAGCCGTACGCATACAGAGGAAAGCTATACAGCTTCCTCAGAAACTTCGTAGTTAGAGAAACCGGGGTTCGAACCCGTGACCACCGCCTGTCCGGGGCAGTCGCTCTACCAACTAAGCTAGCCATGACAGATCGAATTGATCAATACCCCCAACTAGGCACGGTGTTAGTCCAGATTTTTAGGGGAATCCCCCAAAGTGGAGTAGATTTGTAATAAGGCGCTTAGGTGGACGCTGATGAGTAATTACTCCCTTGTTTATTAGAAAAAAAAAAGATAGTGGCTGTCTGGCTGAAAATCGCCGCGAAAGAGCAGCACCAACCGATGATGGGAAGCACCAGGCTTACACGATACACGCACCCTGGCGACAGTAAGATGGACGGATCCACCAAAAGCCGGCCATTTCCTATGGCTCGTTTTGGACGGCGCTGAAAATGTGGGACAACGGAGGCAACAGCAGACCTCGACGACGTTGCCAGCACCGTGAGCGGCGAAGCCCCCCGATCCTTATACCTTCGTCACGCCGCGTACTTTTACCTTCCCTTTTTTTTTTTTTTCTCCTCCAGCGACTTTTGCTATTAGTTTTCTCCGTCGTTCTCCTAACGTCGGCCTCCTAATTCACGCCACGCTACAGCCGAAGGATGGTTGAAGCGGAGCTGCGGGGTTAGCGGACACCTGCCCCCCCCCCCCCCCCCCCCCCCCCTCCCCCTCATGCCTTGTCGCGCGCACCATTCATCAGCACAGCATTGTCTCGGCTAGCCGCGAGCCAGCGCTGAATGGGCCGGGCCCCTCGGGGACTGGTCCGATTAGCAAGGGAAATGCAGCATTGTACGCCGGCTGACTGCCTAGCTCCCTTCTTCTGTTGGGCCAGCGCAGAGCCGGGTTCCCGACCCCTGCAAAGGTGGAGGAACGAGGCTTGTTGTGGCCTGCCGAAGGACGCACCGTTCGCCCTACATATCGCTGCTCGGCCGAAGGGGGTGTGCTTGTTAGGTGCAGCGTCGCCGTGCGATCCTGCGCCGAGCGGCCCTGCACGTCGCTCCTGTCGGGAATGCGAAACTCGGGCGCGGACGTGGAGTGCGCATGCGCTGATCAGCACCGTGACTGGGCCTTTCGTGCGCGTGCTGTACAGTCCTGTACAGTGTAAAAGGGAACGCGCTTACATTAGCACTCGCGGAGCAGAGTTTGTTTTCTTGTGAAACTTGGGAACGAGTCATGGGGTTCTTTCGTCCTAGAAGCATATTTACTAGAAAAAAAATATTTACTAGAAAAAAAAAATCAGTTTAAATGCGTAGCTACATAGGAATTGTTACCTGCGTGCAGGTGAAGTGCTTATTTAGTAATTTGTGCATGCATACTGTAGCCCTGATGGGGCGATCTTGTAAAGTGGGTATGAGGAAGGACATGATATAGAAGCAAAATATTCCACTACACTAATAGGTGGCAGTAATTTGAAATGTGGGCCGAGAGATTTACATAGCTAGGTTGCACCGGTGTCATAGTGGCCGCTGTGTTTGAGACTAGGTGCAGGGATGTGCTATCGTGATTCACTTTTGCGTTTGTAAAGCAGTGCTGTTTGGGAGGAGTGCCGCTGCTGTGAGGGGAAGTACACTTGAAGGTTTGACAGAGAACAAAGAAACCTTGCCTAGAATAGAAGACATTGTGCATTGGTGGTCTGTCCAATCTTGTAGCTTTCGCTGTCTTGCTGTCTCCGACATCAGTTAACACAAGCTCCTTATTGATTAGTGAAAAGGCTATTGGGACAGCGTCATACTAACGACAAAATGGAGTGTTAAATTTGCTGGTGGAGGCCGCGACCAGGTACAACTACGATTTTTGTCTCTGCATAATGAAGAGTCTCGATCACATTTGGGTAAAGATTGTTCCATACATGGATGCTTGTTTTCTTCACCCTAAATTCAACAGAAGGTCCTGGGAAGTGCGAGGTGCATGTGGTTACTTCCTTAATTTAAAAGGGCAGTGATTGTTAAAAGTATCTAGGTCGCTGTGCACATGATGGGAGCACATGCTGTAACATGCAGTGTGTTTCCTGAGGTGTGCTGCATAGTTGAAATGTGCTATTCAATTAAGTGGGTACATCTCCTTGTAATTTGTGTAATATTGTCATCGGTGGGGTGTAGTTAGAGGCTAACTACATGCTCTATTCGCAGCTGAAGTCAAACACATGTGCTTTGTCCCATGAACTTTTAACAGAGCGCGAGTAAAAAGCTTTCATTCATTAAGCATGCAGTCATTTAGTGTTGAGCATTCAGAATAGGCATTTTTTAACCCTTTGACACGCTGTGTACACAATGGTGTGCAAAGCAAACTCGTAGCTTTTTCCAAGATTGGGCTGTACATAGCAGTGATTGCTTTGTTTCAAGTGAATTTCACATCCTTCATCTCGCAAATATTGCACGAAACAGTGAACGGGGCAGCACATCATCTGCCATTTTTGTGCAGACATATTTTGCTACCAGTGGTCACATCATTCTTTTTTTTTTTGCAATTTCATGCATAATTGTGCACCTTTTGGATTATAAATTATTTCCACGATCCTTCTGACAAGTCGCGGCATTTCGATGTTGCTATATTTATCAGTTACGACACTTTGTACGAAATTTTTTACCTCGATGCAAGAAATCAACCACTAGTATTTTGTGCTGAAAATTGTGTTTCTTAAGGCGTGAATCTAATATTTAGGCAGAAAAGCATTTAATTTCAATGCAAACAAAAAATGGCATGTCAAAAGCACAGCAACTTCATTCTAAGGCTGTTTGCCTGGCAGTGTTGCACGTAACTCCTGAGAGGGAGCACATTTGCAGCACTTGCCTTGTGCTTTATTAGTTGTTGCTCATTTGTTTTAAGGGTTGCCGTGTGTCAAGGTAATGTGCTGTGTTACCATTAGGTTAAGTGAACCAGTGCAGCTTGAGTGATCCATCTTAATGGCCTACTTTTGCTAGGTTCTCGGCGCATGCAAGAATCTGTTAAGAGCTTTACCCGGCTGTCATGAAGCTGTCTAGAAGCAGTGAAAAAGTATCCAAGTCTGCTTTGCATAATTGATTTTCTCAGACCCTATTTCCTGGACATGCACTATACCTGTTTGACAAGAAGATATATTGCTTGTATTGAATGGCTACTCTTACGGCCCCACAAGGCAAGCATGTGCACAGGCATCCGGTTATGTTTTAATGCACCTTACATCACAATATTGATGTCATGACATACTTCAGTAGCAGAGATGTATAAGATGCTTTGTGTCACCAGTTTAGAGGTTTCTGAAAGTTATGTGCTGGTCAAGTTGCATTTGTTTGGTGTAGCTTGATAGACCCAATTCTTCCCTGTTCATTTTGCTAGTGTCAGCATTCATGTGACCTTCATGTCTTCAAGACTTCAGCTATGGAACCAAACGCTGCTTTTTAGCAGTGTTTATGGCTACCTCTTCCTTTTTTTCTGGAGATAACCACAAATAGATTTTTTCTCTTTCCTTGTTTATTCTACTTCGACATGACATACTTGCACACTAGTGGGCTGATGGATACATTGCCACTTTGTCAGCCGATGTTTGTGGGATGATGGCCTTTCTGTGCACCATTCTGTGGTCTAATTTCCTGTCTTCTTTCTTCTCCCTTTCTTCTCACTAGTAAAACCAGTGGTGCAGAGGATTAAGGACTTGCGGCTGACCAAGGATGACTTCGATGTGCTCAAGGTCATTGGGAGAGGAGCGTTTGGAGAGGTAAGGCTTCTGTTGAAGCCTCCTAAACTAGCTAGGGAAACAGCTGCTGACAAAGCCTCGATGCAAGACAGAATTCCAGTTTTTTTGCTTGAAGCTGGTGAAAATACAGTTGCTTCTGCAATATGTTGAGCTATGTGCGGGATACCGAGCTTTAAGATCGAAACGAGCTGCATTGATACGCATGTGTCAGCTGAGAACTGCTGTTGAGCCCTTGTTAGCAGCTAATTAGTTTTGCGGGCATTGTCTAAAATAAGCAGATGGTAACCTGTGCAATGCTTTCCTGGGGAGGCTGGCGTCACACATTTTCACCTTACTAGAAAAAGATGGAGAAAATCTCAGTGCAGACTACTGAAAGGCATGCTATCGTAAGCATGCACTGGCTCCTCTTTGGGGACCGAACCAACCCTCTAATATTTTTGAACCAGCACACTTAAACTGTGTTATTTTCCTTGCACAGTATTTCACCAAAATGATTTATTACAACTGTTTCTTGCAGCCACTTATATATATTGCATAGATTTGGAGTTGCTTTACAGTCTTTAAAAAAGCATGCACTTGCAGCAGTTGTCAATACTGTGGCAAACGACTAACTGATCCAGAAAAGACTCCTTCAGAAAGGAGTTGCATAGAGTAATTCACTGCAGATGATTATAATACTGCCCTGATGGCTTCTTGTAGGTGGCTGTTGTGAAGGAACGGAATACAGGGAAGGTGTATGCCATGAAGATCCTCAACAAGTGGGAGATGCTCAAGAGAGCAGAGGTGAGCTTTATAAATTAATGGCATCAGTTTATTTATTTATTTTTTATACCTAAAATGCCCCTGTTGGGGTATTTTGGGACATATTAGGGGTATATTGACGGGTAATATGAGGGGTATATTGAGGAGTATTGTTGGGGTGTATTGAAAATCTTTGCTTAATTTCCTAAGTTTTGTAAGCCACGAGTGCTGTAGCCTGAAAATAGCTTCGTGATCCTACTACTCGTACTTCATAAATACTAACGATCGCCAGACCACGTATTTATTGCAGTCATATTTATAATACATACGCACAGCTGTGCCGTGTGATCTTTTTGCGCCATAATATGTTCAAAATTGCGCCATGGAAATTTTCCTATGATGTCGGGCAGCATTAGGCATGTTTAGAGTGCTGCACTTTGAACAGCATTTTAGCATGGTACTATTTTTAACAGAAGCCTAAGGCGCATATAAAAATGCATGATTTAAGTGCAAGTATGTGTAACTGTACAAATGTTTTCATAGCAAAGTTTAAATTGCGCTACCTGTTAATTCGAACTCCGCGTAATTTGACAAATTTCTGGTTCCCTTTGAGTTCCAAGTTATCGGGAGTTGACTGTATTTGTCCGAAGAGCAGTTTAAGTTGGGGTAGTATATCATTATTTTCAACAATATTTACACTTTCGCTACATTTTCGTTTCCTTGCAGACTGCCTGTTTCCAAGAAGAGCGTGATGTGCTTGTTTTTGGAGACAGGCGGTGGATCACAAATCTCCACTACTCATTTCAGGATGACACCAACCTGGTAAGAGCATTGCCTTTGGTTATCTAGACCTGTGATTTTCTTCCCTGGCATTATCTACTAACTGTTATGAGGTTTCTGTGTTAGTTTATGCAATGTACCTGTTTACTTGTTTGTGCAACCAGCATTGATGTTGAGCTTTGTACACAAAGCCTAAATTTGAATGAATTAAAACTTAAAGAGAAGGTTTAGTAATGGGTTTAAAGTCATAGCTCAGTGTTTGTGAGCATACACGTTTGCTGCTGTGGTACTGACGACACAGTTATGAAATTAGCAGTTTGTCAGATTGCACAGTACTGTGTAGCTAAATGTCCCTTGGATAGAGGTAACCAGTAATGTTCTCAATGTAACGCAGTGCAGTTTTGTTCTTTTTAGTGTCTACACATCACCATCTGTGACACTTTGTTTAGAGAAGCTGCTTATAATAACGTTTGGTCTTATAATAACTTATAATAACATGTTGGCTAGTTGGTCTTGGTACAGGTCTTGGTACATTCTGAGTGAGGTACATTCTGAGGACATATCACACATTCTGAGTATGGTAGCTGAACCCATGCAAACATCCACCTGTCCATAGTTATAACATATGGCTTGTATATGTAAGCTTTCTTGTGCTTATCTTTTACGTTTATTTCTTTATTTCTTGTCTAGTATCTTGTGATGGATTACTACTGCGGGGGAGACCTGCTGACACTGCTCAGCAAGTTTGAAGACAAACTTCCTGAGGAGATGGCGCGCTTTTACATCACCGAGATGATCCTCGCCATAGACTCTATCCACTCATTGCACTATGTGCATCGAGACATCAAGCCGGATAATGTGTTGCTCGACGCCAATGGACACATCCGACTGGCAGACTTTGGCTCCTGTCTGCGGCTATGTGATGATGGAACGGTGAGCGCTCTAGTTGCTGCAGTCAGTTTTTCAAGTGAGAGTAAAGGGAACAGTGTCCAGGGTAGAAGGGTGTTCAGCCCTCATATGCAGTGGGGAGTGTGTGAGAAAAAGGCATTAAAAAAAGAAATAGCGTATCATGGGTCGTGTGATTCTATATGCACACTAATAGTTGGAAATCGTATTAAGCGACAAATACATGGGTCCAGAAATGGCACAGAACAGTGTTGCTGCCTATAACTGGTGTAATTTTGTATGCGAAAGCATTTTCGTTTCCAATTGACCTCGTTGCATTTAACTTTGCATATGTGCTCAACTGAGCTGCTGATACACAGGTTCGACTCAATGCTCATTGGCATGGTTCACTGCCCTCTGACCACCTGAAGTTGCATCTGAAGCGCTATGCCGCAGTTCACACACGCTTTATGGTAATAGCTGTAGGAGAGAATATTTCCAAGGGGTATATCTTGGCAATACAGCTGTTACTTTTTTTGCCCTGGAAAATTGGAAATAGTGAAAGCTATTTTTGTAGCATTGAAGAAGCAATGTATAGTGCAAGTTGTGTTCAAAAAGTGCTGTTTTAAGTTTCAAAGTATGACCTTGACTAAATACATGTGAACTGACACACATTTGCAAAGTCATCCATAAAATGCAACAGAATGCTTATCGTGGCGAAAATGGGCTAAAAATACCTTTGTTTAGGTTAATTTTCTGCCAATTTTTGCATTTAAACTTGGCCTGCTTGCTTACTCAGGTGAAGGGTGTGGAAGGCAATCTCTTTTTAAGCTTAACAAACCATCACAACTGATGCAAGATAATTGAGTTGGTTAGAGCATAAGCTGAGTGCCCTTTTTAAAGCGACTATGTGGCAGTGCTGATGAGCACTGAGTTTGATCTGCATTGACTCAAATGCAGTTTTAATGGCCTCAGGTGACAGGAATCTCTGGTTTTGCTGTGGTCACCTGACATATCCAAATCAACTTGACTGGCTTTTAAGCCTAGTTTAGTTCACTTTATGAAGCTGTTTTACAAAAAGAAGGCTGAATGAGACAATTTGTTAAACAACAAAGCTGGGAATATTTTGGATGATAAAATAAATCACATTCTAACAACTTCTCACTTGTTTGTGATGGTTTTTAATGGTAATAAATAACTAATTAGGCTACTGTTACATAGCCCCTATGAATAGAAGTCGGCCTAATTTTCTACTCTCAGTTGTATCCATGCCTCATTCGTTTTGTGTTTATGTATGCTGTTCTGTTTTGCATTGTAGCTTCACGGCGGTTTCTTTTTGTTCGTCTTGTATAGTTTTGCATTCACTATTTGTACAGTTTTTTTGCTGTCAGTGTATCGAGGAAGCAAGTGTGGCTTTCTTTATGCCTTGAAAGTGGTAACCAGGCAATTTTTCAAAGGGTCTTCAGTTTCTCACTGTGTGCATCTTTTCTTGCACGGAAACAATGAAGCTTAGCACCGCTGATGATGGGCTTCATTTTTGTTATTTTAAAATATCACAAAGAGAGTGCAGTTCGGAAGCTAGCGAAAAACAAAAACCTTTTAAATGAACAAGTCCAGCAGTCGCCATACTCACCGCTCCAGTAGCCTCAGTAGTGTGTAATGCATTTTTCTGCTTTCACAGTAGCGATGAAGGACAAGAGCCAGCGTGGGAGCAGTTTGGTTCTTGCACTAGGCTAGTTCTTAAGCTAGTGCTAATGAAGAGAAAAATGACCCTGAAGACAAAAGCAAGGGAGCGAGAACTCATAAATGCATTTCTTGGGTGGTCATGTTCATTTCAAACCGCAAATGAAGCCCATGTACTCAGCAGTTAGCTGGGGTTTACATTCAGCACATCAATAAACTGGCATTACCTTGTACCTGCGAATTTCATTGATTGAAGTTTCTTCCCCTCAATTTCATTCCAGGTTCAGTCCAACGTTGCTGTGGGCACTCCCGACTACATATCTCCTGAAATTTTGAGGGTAAGCTGACATATTGCTGTGCAGTCTTCCATTCTGGGTAGTGTAAGTGACATGCCGTCTTAATTTACCTCTTCCGAGATCTTTTGGTGTTCCTCTTGTGCACTTGTTTTCCTTTGTGACAAAACTGGCAGTACAGCTCAGAATGCACCGTGCATTGCAGTCTTTGCTGAATGTATCAATGCAAACAAAGTGAAGCAGGGACTTTGCTACAAGTGTTTCACATCTGCGCGCTGGCTAAGCTGTCTTGCAGTTTTGCAGCTTCTTGCTTGCCGCGCTGCTGTTCAAGCTTTTTTAGTTTATAAACTGTTGCCTTTTGTGTTAGGAGCAGAATGGCTCACTGTGCCAGCCGTTTGATGCAGTCGTGCAAAAGCCAAGTCAGTGTTTGTCACTTTACCACTGCTGCCAGCTGCAGACCTCCTGTTTGTGAACATGCCATTCATTTGCTCGATCTTGTAACCCTCCACGCATACACACACTTTTGTTCCTATAATTTTCATCATGTGATTGTGAGCGTTCATTGCTTTACATTTATTTTTTTTCTCTTTTGGTTCTCCGTATTGCCATCTCTGCCTTCACTTGCTTGTGTAAACTGTATGTAGTTACATGCATTATGGACAGGTTTCCTAATTGCCAACTTGTTAACTCACTACTCAGTATTCTTGGGAAGATAAGAAGGTGGGTGTAACTCTTTGCTTGCATTTCTTTTGACTGCTTGCAGCACTGTGCTGCCCACCCGCTCTCTATTTCATTCCTCTTTCCCTCTCCCCTCATGCTGCTTGTTTTTTTGTGCAGTTCATTTGTGCCCATGGCTTGTGTATTTTATATTTTGGATGCCACTTGGTTTGTCCTTATCTTTTTAGTTCGTAAGCTTGCTTGAATGCCATTTGCTATGTCTATAGTAACTTCTGGGACAGATTGCCAGCTTAGTTGCTTTAGTTTTGCATTACCTGGTACAATAAAAAAGAAACCTGGTATTCATTTGCTCAGTATGGGCAATTTCCTAGCCTATTGTAACGAGTGATTAGTAAAATTAGCAAAAGCTGAAAGTTGCAGAATGTGTTTCTTGCCGACTATGAAGACACTGCAGCACAAGGTGCTCCAGCATTTGAAGTCATGTTCTCTGAATTCAGTGTTGATAGCATTTAAAAGTTATGGTCTTTTGCTTTGTTATGACAAGGTGTAGGTGGAGGCACGACTGGTGCACTCCCATGCTAGTCTTTATTCAACTTTCAGCCGTCTTTAAATTCAGACTTACGGCTGCTCACACTTCAAAATTCTTCACTGCTGTCAAGTTCCAGTCTAAAGGCTCAAAAATGGCTCAGGCATGCGCAGTTCACACCCCTCCTCCTGCTCTCTTTCTCCAAATGGTCACAAGCACCATCACACTCCTTGTCGTGTTTTGTCTTCCTGTTATCTAAACTATTGTGTCAGCACTTGCTACCTATAGTCACTGTCACGTCCCTCACTTGACTGCCCTTCGTATCTTTTCCTTTGTCTGTTCCTAATCTTCATGTATTCAACCTCCTGCACCTGTCTTATCCTCCTCTGCACATCATTGATCTTGATATATATGGACATGTATGTATATGCTTGAATTATGCACCCAACTAAAGTGGAGTTTTCGCCGGTTACATGCTCTGAGACAAATGACACAGCTGAAGGCCCCGTCTTTGATTGGCATACCTTGTTACGCGCAGTTGTGCTCTTTAAATATTCTGAAATTTTGTACAGGAAAAGAATCTGGCAAAAGTAACATTGACAAGCTATCTTTATGACTTCTCTAGTTCTGCTTTACATGGTGACATTTGAGTGTGTCCTGCCTGAATTCTGTGCATGCTTTGCTACTTGAAAAGAGCATGGAAAGTGTTACACCCAAACGTCACCATGGAACAGATATGTCTTGTAAATTGTAAGCTTCTAAGCTCGATAGTAAGGGAAGTTATTTTTTAAATTAAGGGACTTGATTCACTACAAACATTTGGTCATCTTCTCTGCTGTTTCGCTACTTTATTATTCATGTGGTAGACCAGCTGAGAACTGGTAAAAAATTGTGCAGGTAACTAGCTGTAATTATTTATTCTAATTATTTATTCTCGTACTTGCTGAAAAGAGAGGACCTGTGTGACAAAACTAGTGCTGAAATATTAGGGGCAAGATGTCATATACTAAATATTTTTGTGCATACTGTAAATTCTTTTTTGTTGTTATCCTATACTGTATTACTACTATATCTTACACTAGCCCGTTACGCCCAATGGCGATGGCTGGGACACTTTATTTTTCAATCTTTTCATTTGTCCCGACATGCTTTGTTTCTTGTACTCTAATTCTTAGTGATGAGTATGGAATCTCAGAGCAGGTGTAGAAAGTTTTGTCAGAAGTTTTACCGGCTTGGTGGTTTTTAGTTTTTTGGATAACAATTGTTAGTGCAGGTGCTGTTAGTGAAGTGGCACTCTGTGAATACTCATTGGTTGAACTGCTTGTTCTCAGGAACTGTCTTATTTTTATTGCTGGCTTTTTTTGCTCCAGCCTTCAGTATTTGTGAAGTTCTGAAGTATTTTGTCAGTGCAGTGTGTTTGTGAATTTGTATTTGAGAACCTGCATGCTGTAGTGTAGCCAGCACATTCTGCTGAGATAGAAGCGTTTGTGTTGTGCCACAAGATGGGACAGAGAAGCGAACATGATTGTCACTGTCTTATGGTATGGGCTTCAACAGAAGAGGTGGCAAAAGCATGTCTTCTTAGTATGTCGGATGCACTTTGGTGCGAAGAAAACAACGTCACACGCATGAATGTGGTATTTCACTGAAGTGAAAAAATAGATATTAGGGTGCTTGTCATGTCAGGAGTTAGCTGTACGCTGTTGTATACAGTGCAGATAATCTGTTGCTGCATTTTTGATTCACCATAATGCACTGACTCCCTAACAAAGCAAAGCTCACAAAACTTCTTAGTTGCATCACTCGCTAATCAGCAGCCATGAAATCATCTACGCATAGTTTTTCTGGTTGCACTGACATTCGTGTCAAATTGTCAGGAGAAAGCTACGGCTGGGACTGTTGGCAGAACAGCCATTGGACGCTGCTCAACAGACTGTGAAAACAGAATCAGAGCGTAGTTAGTGTGGTATTCTTTCATGGCCTTCATTTGGAACACTTAATTGCCCGTATCAGCCTTCTACCTTGGTGGGGTTTTTATTTTTTTGGCATACACCTTTCATTCCCCCAACTACTGCCACTTAATCTTTTTTCTCTGCTGGCTCTGTGTCATCACCGTAATGACTTTTTGCTGCTCTTGTTACACCAGTGCAGAGGCTTCTTAATATGAGCCTTGTTTTTTTCTTGTGGAACAGCACAGAATATGTTTCAAGTGGGGCAGTGGTTGCAGCATTGTCGGATTTCAGCTTTATGACAGTAGCTTACAGACCTTATTTAGACTGCATGCTCCAGTTGAGTCATTGTGGAGGCACAGGCTGAATTGCTTGAAAATGCCTGGGTTTTGTCGAGTGCTCTTCTCTGTCCCACCTCTGTGTACTGTTCTCGTGTCGCATTGTTCTAGGTCCGGCTGCCAGCTAGCCTAGCTTTTTTATTGTTGATTGTTGAGGGAATCACTGTCTCTTACTTGGGATTTTTGCTTCCATGATCATGGCGTCCATGCCTGCATCATGGATGGCAGGCCATGGAAGACGGCCAGGGCAGGTACGGCCCCGAGTGCGACTGGTGGTCCCTGGGTGTGTGCATGTACGAGATGCTCTACGGTGAGACGCCCTTCTATGCTGAGAGCCTGGTGGAGACCTATGGCAAGATCATGAACCACAAGGTCAGTGCCAAGGGGGCACTTGCTCCACCTGTGTAGTTTCCCATTATAAATGCTAGAGGGCAACCTTGTGCGGCAGTCAGTGAGCCACTCGATGGGAATCACATGGAATACAGATATGAGTAGGCTTTTCAATAGCCCTGGAGCAGTGCGGTGCAGACTAGATAAAATGAAATCTTAGTGTAGCTGGCTCTGTTAGAGGTATGGCCCTCTTATGCTTGTTTGTACGTCTATGCAGCTGCACTCGAGCGCCATAAGTGTATGTGAGACCCATTACCTGCTTTAAAAATTTCACTTCGTCTATTCTGCTGAGCACCGCTGACGTTGCAAGTCATGTTGAGTGTGATAGTGCAGCATAGATCTTAAAAACTTGGGGGTCTCTTTAATCACATTCTTAATGAAGAAAATGCGATACCATTTAGGTTACCTGTTATGTCTACAATGACTGTCTAGTATTTTTATTGCAATTTTCCTGCCAACACTATGGTTGGAGCTTGTTTCGTTGCCTTAATAGGTATGCAGAGTCATCACGTTTTAGAATGTTCAATTACCTTTCATTAGATTCTCATATGAGGTTATACTAATCCGGTCACTAATCCACCGTAATCAACCAGCTAACCCCACTGATCCACCGTAATTCACTTTTTGGGGTGGGCTTGCTTCCAAAGTTTTGGAGGTCCTTTGAAATTGTAGTGGGGGGGGGGGGGGTCAACTTCCAAACTTTGGGAGTCCTCAGATTTTTCAAATTTTGCGCGGTGCCCTATGACTGGTTCACTGGTGGCCACGTAGTGTTGATGACGTCACGACCCTCTCATTTGCATACGTAGATCGCGGGGAGTTTTCATACCACTACTGGTGCAGTGATGCAGCAGTTAAGAGCTGCGCGACTGCTCCGGCAGGCGAGGCTTGCACGACCCAAGTTGCTCTTCTCGAGCAACCTCTCGCGATCAATCATTAATTTAACTGCCATCTGCCACGATGATAAGTTTGCTCACATTCCGGTGGCCTGGTTGTGATGATGCCACAAGGTCACATGACCTAGGTGGCCCACCTGGGTTGCTTTTCTGGGGATTTTTCTTGGATTTTTCACTCACCGTCAACACTGCCACCGACGGACGCCGACACTGATGACAACGCCTGCATTTCTGCAACATGGGCTCCTTAAGGCTGTCGCGTTAAAATTTCTCATTTTAAGGCAGCGTTTATTGAATATTATTGGTGCAGGATGTGTATTTGAGACTCGACAGCATTGCTTTCTTCTTTTCTTCAGAACTGCTTTGACTTCCCGGACGATCCTGGCTGCAATATTTCAGAGGATGCCAAAGACTTGATGCGGCGATTAATCTGTAGTGCTGATTGCCGGCTCGGACAGAACGGGCTACTGGACTTCAAGAACCATCCGTGGTTTAGTGGTGTCGACTGGGACCACATACGAGAGAGTATGTCGATTTTTTTTTTGTCTATTAGCTCCCCCCTAAACTTTTGTTCTGAGTTTTCTAAATGTGGAATAGAGTGAAGTGGCTTTACGCAGTGTTTGCTAAAAATAACCTTTCTTTTGTGAGCTCAATATTTCATAAATTAGGGCAAAGTTAATAAATCAGAATTTTTCGTGAGAACTAAATTTCACGAAGCAGAGGTGACAGGCCCCTTGTCACTCCGTTTGACTAAATGATGTGTGGGGCACCAATTTTTTGCGAGGTCAATGTGATTAGCAAAAAACGTGAAAATTATGTCATTGCTAAAATTAAGTTACGGTAACCGTCAGCAAACCAACTTAAATTGAAGTTAAAAGCTGTGCAGCCTTACATATCTGCCGTTTTCCTTACTTTAGCTTGTGCCCCGAGAGAATGATTATTGTACTCAATATATCTAAGTATGAATCAGTTGTGATGTGATGTACCTTTGCATTCTTTCATTGGTGCTGTGGCAGTGACAGTTCCTGTGGCATCAGCTGGCTGCGCACTTAGCTTCTCAGTTAAATTTCGGAGTGCTGTCTTTGTCCATAACATTAGGTTATGTCTTACTGTATCTCAGAGATCGCATTTTTCATGCAGCACTGTCTCTTTATATAACTGCACAAATGTTTTGCCAGTGCTCTTGGAAGCTGAGCATTATTTGAATATATTTCTTTTTCATCATGCACAATTACTGTTTAACTCCTGCTTCGTAGACTGTTTCAAATGACAAAGTTTGCCATTTTCTAATCTTTTATTTTTGTAAATAATTTGATTAATTTGACCAGCTCGTACACTGTTCTGACGTGACGAAGTGGGTTGAGTTTCATTATTTTGCTTGAATAATTAAGCAGCTTAAATTGACTAAACACATTATGTACAGCTTTCTTGAGGGCATGCATTGAGCACTAACAGTTGGCTGCGTTTGGTTGGCCACAGGTCGGGCGCCTTACATTCCGGAGGTCAGCAGTCCAACTGACACCTCGAACTTCGACGTGGATGATGCTGACCTTAAGCAGCCGGTGAGGAAAGATTATTTGCTTTGCTGTTTTCAAAAGCTTGCTTGTTTGTTAGAATATACTTTTAAATTTTATTTACCACTCTTTTTGAGTGCCATCGGCCAGTTCCAACTTGCATTGAGAGACCCGTGTTTACTGAAACGTGCTTGAGCACATTTTTCAGGCACCAGTCTTATCATGTTCTCATGGACTCAGAATGCTCACAGTGACTTTGGCTTGTATGTACCAACACTTTCGTATAGTCGGAAGAGCCAAAATCAGGCGTATGCTGTCTTGTACCCTTTGTGGACTTCCTTACTCTGAGACTGGAGTGGAGGTTTAAGTTCAGATAACCCTTAGTTAGTGGCATCATGATTTATTGTGCTGGCCTGTGTGTACACAGAAAAAAATGAGGTTCCTAGTCACACAAGTTCCCTCTTTTAGCTTTTTAAAATAATTTGGAGAATAATCTTGTGATACATCCAGTGCTGTCGGTAATCACCTTCACAAACTAGCAGAAAATACAGCATTCGTTATTGACAAGTGTAAGTAAAACAGTCGTCAGTAGCCCTTCGTGCAAACGTTGATGCGGATTTTTATAGTGGTTTATTGTGCGAAGGAAAAAAAATGTAATTTGCAAGCTCAAGATATATAGCAAGGCAGTGCAGAAGAAGACACAGGATATGTGCTAACATGCATCTGGTTTTTATTTCAGAAGAAGAATTCGCCCTTGAGGCATAAACAAAACAAATTCAATAAAACAATCAAAATCTTCCGAGAAGTTTGCAGTAGGCAGCAATATGCACATTCAAGTTTGGACGCAATGAGTTTCTGTGCTCTCATGGTTTTGTACTATGGGGCACATGTGTTCTGTGTGTCATGCCTTTTGCACTGCATTACTGCAATGTACCACCAGCTTGCCAGGCTACCCTTATTTATCTCCAGATTTGTGTCAGATGTTGCAAATACTAACGTAATGCTGTTAGTTATATTCTATTCTCATTCTTTTTTCTCTTGATTGGTTCTTTTACAAGTAAAATGCAAGGTGGTAAATGCTACGACATTAGCTCGAATCAAAGCACCCTTTTGTCCCTCACCTATGGTTATTAAATTGCAGGATGCTTAGTACTGAGAGATAAAGTTAGTAGAGTAAGTAAAGTCACTTTGACTGTTTTCAGTGTGCTGAAACGTTTCTCATGCTTGTGCTGTTTGGAATCAAACTCATGACCGCTTCATGAGGAAGGCATCCTAAATGAATGTGGACTTAGCTCTGGCTGTTCTGTGCTTCATGAAAAAAATGCTTGATTTTATTAGATGACACCCAACAGTATGGTTGATTTCCACTTGTGAGTTATTCGAATTTTGGTCACTGATTCAAGCATTGAAGCAGAATCCACTAGTGCAAAGAGAGATGTTCCGCTGAATAGTGCTGTCAACCTCTGCAGAGCGGCAGATTTATGATATCTGCTATCTGCTTCCCCTTTATGGTGTCACTGGTCTCCTTCACTTTTTACTTGTGCTGACTCTCTGGAGTGATGAGGCCAGGATGTTTTCCTTGAAGTGAGGGGTGTGTTTTTTCCTCTTTTCTTCTCTTCTCCTCTAGTACTACCACGTAATGCCTTTTGGGCTAGGTCACGGAAGTGCATTCAGTCGCTTTGGTCGAAGGCTGGTAAGGTGGACCTGTGTGTGTGAGCTTGGGACATGTACACTAGCTTCCCTTGCATCGTCCGTAACTGTGACATTTAGTGGCACTTCGGAATCACATGTGTTTCTGGCTAGTACCAGCTGGTACCACTGTCTACGTTTAATGCTTATGGTTTTGTCTTTTGGCTGACTCTGTAACCAACTTGTCCTTGTGTGTGTGTGCTTAGTGCTTGGTAGCCTTGCATCATAGTGCCTGTTCCAGTGAAACTAATCCTGTTCTTTCTTACGCAGTTTTCGAGCCAAAATCTTGTTTTAAGCTAAATTGAGTTTCAGCTTGGAAATTATGGCTGCTTATCTTTTTTTAACTCAAAGGCGTCAAGGCATTGTTGGGGGCCGTGAATCTGCTTGGCTAGAAAGGGAACAGAAATAGACTTGATCAAGACGGTCAACATGAAGATGTAGACAATGATGTCGTTTGAGTCTGTGAAGCTAGAAACAGTAGAAAATAAAAAGAGAGCCTGAGAATAAGGAAGTTAACAAAACATAACATACATTTATGAAAAAAATAAATAAAAGCTGAGAGATTGTCATTCGCTTCATTTGATGCAATGGGAATGAAGTAATGGAGAATTATTTATTCAAATTTTGTGTTTGTAGAAGATGCTAAGGTGGCCGTGAGGAGTCGCCGTAATTTTTGGCTTGGCTAGATTAAAACTGGCAGGAGTCGATACATACGTTGACGTGGCCTGTATTTTCAGCCTTGGGGAAACTGCTTTTTCTCCCGTCCAGAGAAAGATTCTCATGATCGGAAGATGCATCACTGCTCCTTGTCAAAACGCAGGAGTCGGGACCACCAAGCACCAACGCTGTGTTCTCTGGGCTGCACCTGCCCTTTGTGGGCTTCACGTACACGCTGGGAAGCCGGCTGGCCCACCACGGTGTGGGCGACTCAGTGGTGGACGGCGTGGCCACCCAGTCGGCGGGAGACGAGAGCCACCTGACGTGCCAGAAGAGGATCCGGGCCCTCGAGAGGGAGAATGCCGAATTGGGGCAGCGCCTTGCCAGTGAGCACAATTTTTACCAGAATTACCACTGCAGAGTCTAATTTTTAGAGGGTACACTTGGTCAACTCTGAAGAACGAAAGTCATCTTTACTACGGAGTTTGAGGTCTCTGACAAACACTGTATGGGTGCTGAATAGCTCTGAAAGCACAAAAAAAAAAAATTAAAGGACAAGCAAAAGGTGTTTCTATAGAGCACAGCTAACCCACATTTATTTGTGCTTTATGTTTTTTACATGCGCCTTTTTATGCACAAATGTTGCTGGTGGGTTCCAATCTGTGGAGCAGAACAGGAGTAGAACGTACTGCTGCACCATGTCATGCATGTATGAAACCAGTGGTGGGCGCGCTGCACCATCATTCGCTTGAGTAGTACAGCGAAGCCTGCTGCCTACCAACGGGTCAAGCACCGCTAGATGCTAGGGGTTCGAAATATCCGTTTTTTTTTTTTTTGCCTCAGTTATTTTCGGGCCAGAATGGTCCGCAGTGCACATTTGGGCCTTTTTTCCTTCGATATGTCGCCAGGTATGGTCCCTTTCATACAGCATCATTGTCGCCGGGCACCCACTGACTGGCGCCTGGTGGTTTATGGGTTCGTATCATCCTCCGTGGCTTGAGAAATAGTTCACATCATCCCGAACCGTAACATATTTTATATAACACACTCTTGCCAAGACATTTTTAAAACTCGTATCGTCATGAAATTCGGATCAGCTGTGATTGTATCATTGAGATTCTACTGTTTTTGCAATGTGCATCTACCAGGAGTGTTCTAAGAACCGGTTACTCTATTGTAAGTGCCAAAGCATAGGAACCTCAACTTAATGAAATTCGCGATGTAACGAAGTTTTGGGCTGCAAGTATAACTTTGATATATCGAGGTTTGACTGTACTTCGACCACATCATCGTGATTTTAGCAGGGCGGTACAGATGTAACTAATAATACATACAATGGCAAGTACAAGAGCTCGCCATGAGCTCTCCATAGCGTGCAACCTGATCTGTGTGCATATATGTTCTTTTCCTTGAAAGGTGATCTCAAAAGAGGACTGTCGAATTCAACCAGTGAAGCATTACAAAGGACGTCGTCCACAGATGGTGAGGTGCGGAGGCTTCAAGATGAAGTCAACACTTTCAGGAAGAGGAATGCAGGTGTGTGACGTGGTGACAAACTTTGTTGCTCCAGCAGATGAACAACTGTGCCATTGCACTTCTTGTAATCTAGTTGTGGCTTGGATTTCTGATGATAGCAGTCAGCAACCCAGTAGCTGCAGCAAGCTCTGGTTGCGAGGAGCTCCGCGATCAGGGCACTGACTTCACAGGTGTTGAGACATATAAGGCGTGCTGAACATGCAGGATGGAAGAAAATGAAGACATTTTTGATTGTGACATGCTTGTATGTGCATCTTGCTTCGTGACACCAGTTGGAATTGTCTGTGGTTGCTGGCTGACTTTTCGGCCTTTTTGGATTTGAAGGGGATGAGAAATATGCTTGATTAACCAAGCAGTCCAAAAATATCCAGCTGATAGCTGTATGGTATTATGGACGGTTCTTTGGAACTGCTAGAATACTGGAGCAGTTTGAATATTTGAAGCCTAATTGGCAATTGATGACTCCATGGCAGGGCCTCTATCTAGCGGTGCGTCACAGCTACTATTTGATGGCCTGCTCTCGTCTCGTTGTATGTGTACTGCTTTTAATTTTGGTGCTGCTATCTGATATCCATCTCGTTATCACTAACCCCGTGCATGTGTACATGTGTGTGTGCAGAATTGGAGCTGGAGCTTCAGCAGAGGCAGTCCTTGTCCAATTCACATGGAGGCTACCCCGTAGGGGACGCCAAGCTCAAAGAGCTGGACAAGCAGCTGCGGCTTTCACGGGCAGAGAAAGAAGAGATTCAGCGAGTGAGTGACCAGGGGCCATACTTTCAAATTGTCATGTTTGGTGGTACCTTCACTTTTGTGCCATAATGCAGTAAGGACATTTTTATCCATCACTACTTTTCTCTTGGTGCTTTTCACTGAATACCATGCATTTGACGCGTTCGATTATGCATACTTAATGCGCATTTGGTCTCAACTGTGACTTAGTAAGGTGCCTCTAGGTTTTTCATACACCTCTATGTGTACTATCTGAAAAGAGAGCAGAAAGATATATTGACTGAGCACCTGGCACATTGCACATAGATTATTTTGCATGCCATTGTACCTTCCAGCTCATTGGCCATGCTAAGGTGATGCAGAAAGCCATGCAGAGACAGCTTTAATGTGTGATGGTTCAGGGGCTCTCAAAGAATTACATAGCAGCAGCCCTGATTGTTCCTCATTTGATGGCATGCTAAAACGATCACTGCATTTGGTTCCCTATTAGGATTTGAACGATGCCCAGGAGAGGCTAAAACAGCAGAGCAAGGAGCTCAAGGATGCCCTAGCACAGAAGAAACTTGCCATGGACGAGTACACCGAAGTCAGCGACAAGTGTGTACACTGGATTTCTTTCATTGCTACAAAGAGGCCAATTTGTGTGTGTGGTTGGTGTTACACCTTCTTCATTGCTTTATACCAGGCTGTCGGAGTTACGGACGCAAAAGCAGAAGCTTTCCCGGCAAGTGCGCGACAAAGAGGAGGAGCTGGAGAGTGCAATGCACAAGATCGACAGCCTCCGACAGGACCTCAGAAAAGCGGACAAGCTGCGGAGGGAGGCAGGTGTCCTCTTTCTCTCCATGAGTATGAAATGACTGAGCTGGCTTTGTGCAGGTTTCAGGGAAAACATTTCAGTGAAGCTTAAAACTGAAACCATCTCAGCCAGACTGTCAGTGTTCTGAGTTGTGGCGCAGTCATATTGATGGCATCAGTTTGACAGACTGCACTGCTTGATACAATCGTCTAGCAGTGGACGAACACAGCTGCAGGAGCAATTGGAAATGCAGCTGTGTTGTGTTATAACCGCTGGTAAAAGTAACTGGTTTACATCCCAACTACATTCGGCGTAGCTCAGCGGAAACTACATTAGGCCCCGCAAATAGGTATACTCTACATATAGATTCACCCCCCAATTTCGGACAGTCATTGTAGTGAAAAAAAGGTCGACTTTACGCAGCAATATACGGTAATCGAGACCTAACCTAGCTTAGCCCGGTGGAGTGCTCATATGTGGAGGGTGAAGGTGTGAGGAAGTTGGAGGATTGATGGAAAAAGCTGGGAGTAAACTGCTGAAGAGGCCAAAAAAAAGGAAAGTTAATTGCTCTTCCTTGAGGCTGTTATGATGCCCTAGCAAGCCACAGGTTGCTGCTGATACTCCCATCATCATCGTCAAATGTGTGCACAACATCATGGGTGCAGATTTATTTACAGGGAGCTGCATAAAAGGGGGGAAAAAATGTGGTGTTAGTTGCTGACAACTTTACCCACCTCCCCCGCACTACTGTAGAGCTCTTGAGTGTGCGTGCCTGCAATGAAAAACAGTTGATGCTTGTGTGTATTTGTAGCGACTAGATGGACGAGCAAATTTTTTTCTTTTCCGCAGCTGGAAGCTCGCGCGGAGGAGACGCAAGCTGAGGCCCTGAAGGAGCGGCGGCTACGGGAACGCAGCGATGAATATGTGCACCACCTGGAAGGGGAGCTGGAGAAGAGCCAGGTCGGGCGGCCAGCCCATGATGTTTCTCAGGAAGTCTCCAGGTCAGCTGCCACCAAACTGGGCTTCTCATTTTTTCTTCTTTTGCTTTTTTTTCTCCCCACATTTAATGCACGGAATGCTTTCAACTAGCTGTCATTGCCAACATTGGCTTTTCAAACTCTGCAGTGTTTGAGTCAAAACTTGCTTTATACTTTGTGTTGGAATCTTTTCCTAGCAACAGCGAGTTTTAGAAGCTTCAGCAGCTCATCTTCTCAGTGGCCTGAGTGATGCCTGCTAAGAGGTCTTGTTTTGGGCCATTCTCAGGCTGAAGAACGAGCTGGAGAACCAGGAGATGAAGTTTCGAGAGCTGGAGATTCAACTGCAGACGCGGCACGCCACGGAGCTGGGCACAGTTCGCGATCAGTTTCGAGAGGCTGATGGAGCCAGGGATGCTCTGCTGAAGGAGGCGAGTCTACACAATTCTGATTTCACTCAGTGAGCTGTGTGTGAGAACTTGCTCGTGCCAGTACCTTTTTGTTATACCAACTGCTTTCCTGTGCGTGCTGCAAGCTTGTGGGAAATCTATTGCATAAAAAGTGCGTTAGGGGCACCGTGAAATGATTTTGATGGTCATAATTTGATGCATCGTATCTGTAGAGCAGTTCTTTGTGAGTATTCATTTCAAATTTAACACCTCTGTGTGGACCCTCTAATTTACAAATTTTTAAATTACTGCTTGCAACTGATTAGGGCGACACTTCACCACGCTTTGTTAGCCACCACTTGCGCTCTGATGTAATGGGATGAATCTGGACGAGTCTTCTCAGTGGGCATGACCAAGTGACAAAAGTGGGGCGGGGCACAGTCTCAACCAGTTTTCTTTACATCTTTTTCTTGTGGATCATCATGTATGAGTTGAGGGAGCAGAGGAACAGCATCATTTTCAATTGCCAATATCTTCAGTGCTAGAAGCTCTTAAAAATTTTTGTGGTGCTGTGACAAGTGATGGAGTACTGAGCACTCACGTGCATTTCCTATCCTTAGTAAATATTGATTCATGGTATGTTGAGTAAAACTCCCCGACTACTCACTCATTTTAAAGCAGAAAATACTCAGAGCACTTCGTGGTGTGAAAGAAGTCTGGGCTGGAAAAAAAAAATAATTGGCTTCTCATGCTAGGAATGAACCAGAACTTTTTACCAGTTTATAAAGGTGGATTTCAGCAAATGAAAGTGAACATAACTTGTTAATGACATAGACCGATACGGAAGCACTTTATTCTCACTAACTCCGGAATTATGCCATCATTTTGCTGCACTGCCAAAAGTGTGAGGCACATTTTCCTTGCTTTTCTGCCTATGTCACTTGCCTGTAAAGTGTGTAGACATGCCTTTTAGAAGAAACGAGTGCTGATTGAAGCTT
The DNA here is from genome assembly GCF_052857255.1 of Amblyomma americanum. NCBI lineage: Eukaryota > Metazoa > Arthropoda > Arachnida > Ixodida > Ixodidae > Amblyomma > Amblyomma americanum. The sequence goes on along the minus strand of NC_135501.1, from coordinate 188,579,358 downwards.
TTTGACTAATTTCTTTGTGCTTTGGAAGAATGTTTACTGGATTGCATTCTGTGTTCCTTCCTCAGCATTACAGGTGAGATGAAGCATAGATTTTACACTTGGCTAGGCTCATTGTAGGGAGCTGCTCATCCAATTATACCCTGACAGCTGGTTTAGCTTTTGATCATAGCTGTCTGGTGGCGTGGTGAAAAAGTGTATGTTTCTTTTTTTTTTCTGCAGGTGATGCTTCTTAAAGAGAAGAGTGAGAAATCGCGTGTTGAAAGGTGGGCTTTCTGGTTGGTCACTTCTTTACATCACATGTATTCTCATATTTACATTGTGATTGTTCTGCATGTAACTCAGACTAAACAGTGACAATGCTTCATGGATACTTGGCTGCAGCATTGCAGTTTTCATACTAGCCAATGCAGAGCAGAAAAATGTGAAGTCAACCTGCATGATTGGGATGGTATATGAGAAAAAAATATATGGTGTCGACGGAAACAAAGATAAAATGAGTGACATTTTGGCTCTCTCGCGGGAGCCAAGTTCACACTGGGTTGGCCCTATGCCTGGTGAATTTGTTTAAAGTCAAGAGTTTGATGGAAGCTCGTCTAGACGGGATGATCGGAATGTTGCCATTTATTTTTCGTCATGTGCCATCCCTGCCAAACAGACTTCTAAACTCTTGACTTCAAACATATTCCCCATGTGTGCGGCCATGCCATCAGGTTGTGAACTGGGCTCCCGTCTGAGAGCAAAAACGTCTTTTTCTTTTGGTCAGCACTCTATATATTTTTTCTTGAGCACCAGTTTTGTATACAGCAGCACTGGCGTTGGCAAGTTTAGCTTTTAGAGGTAGATAAGCTTTTATTCTAGAATATATGGGGCGCAGCTTCTAGTTTGTAATATCAGTTATTCGCCAGGTACACATTTAACTATGTCATAGCTACCTGTGAGTAGTGTGCCTGTATGTGTGCCATGTGTTTTATTTTATGTGTGCTTTAGGTGTTGCTTGTGCAGTTTTTATACGAGATTTCCTGTTAATTTCAGATCCTGTAAGCGTGATCATCTAGAGGCCTTATGAGATTTAACAGAAAATTTGTAGCTCAGGATGTCATTTCATGCCTACACTTTTTTGCTCTCAGATGTAGCATTTGTGAGAAGCTGCTCAAATTGTGAGAAGCATTCATTGTATAGAAAGCTTGTTTGTCGGCCCTTATTTTTGTTCTGATGCACAGATGCACATCTCAGTCATGATTGCAATTGCAATGTCGCCTCATAAATACAGTCGCACTTTGCGTAAATGCACCAGTAGTGTACAAAAAGCTTGCCCAAACTACTAGATACATGTGCTTGATTAAAAGCAGTGATAATACTTCATTAGTCACTGGCAAGCTTTTGAACAGAAACTGCAAGCCGGAGCTTGCATAGGTGTTTTATCATTTTAAAATCAGGCCATATGGTGGCATCTGTTGAAGCAGATATTATGTGCAAGATGGTTGTGCAACTGTGACAGATTTATTCATTTATGTCATCTGTTCAAAATTTGTTATGGGCACTGAAATGTACTGTGGGTTGGTTTGGTTGCTTCATTTTATGCTTACGCATTGCAGTTTTGACAGAGTCGTAAGGCTTATGAAAGTTTCCACAAATCAGGGAGCTTGTCAGTGCAAGGTACAGGGGGAAAAAAAAAAATAAGAGGGCATTGGTACTACTGATAAGGTTGACAACGAAAATGAGGGAAGCTGTTTGAGCTATTTGTTCCTTCTTGTTTATCATGGCATAGATAAGGTAGGGATAAAGCATTCTTTTTTGTCTTAGGTTTTTTTTTTTTGTCATAACGGATATGAGATTTTATTTCATCCTCCCGTTCCAGTGCCATGGAGAATCAGGAGACCTTAACAGAGATTAAGAAAGCGCACGAGCGAGAGAAGGCCATGCTCCGTGAGGAAGTCCACAAGCTTAGCGAAGAAGGTGAAAGGGTAAGTAAAGGAAATATCGCTTACACCTTGCTTGACATCTCTCCTTGCCACTGGTTCGGTCTCTGAAATCTAAGCAGCTAAGGTTATCCCTAATCAAAACTGAAAAGAGCTGCATGCCTCAGTTCTGTGTGACATTATAATCACTTACCTATGTTTGACTATGAGTAGATGTGTTAACACGTGAAGTAGTACCATCACAAACCAGTTTTTGTGTCATAGGAATTGCCATGCAAATAGCATCAACAGAGCATTAGCATTAGTGGGAACATAGTATGTGCTTATTGTAGGCGTCACATCTTGTCAGATACACTTTTGGTTGCAATATAAACTCGTTTACATGAGCAGTTTACTTTTAACATGCTTTCAGTAAAGTGAATTTATGTGAACAGTAGATAACAAGGTGTGTTCGCGATCGATAGACTGAGCCTGAGATAAGCAAATAATCTTGTGTGAGTTAGGAAGGAAGAAAATAGGGTTTATTGTTAGGCTATTTTAGGCGGTAAAGAACAGACTGAAACAAGTTAGAATGATCTGTTGTTGTGAGAGAGGAGCAAATGTTGCTTCAATGTATTGGAGATGCATTCAAAACACATCTTTTGCATCGTTGCATGCAAAAGAAGTCTGCGCGTAATCTAAAGCAGTGAAAAATAAGAGAATGCTCTAGCTTGCTTTCCAGTCTTTTTTTTTTTTTTTTGTGCTTGCTCATGTCGAAGACAACTTCAGGGCTATGTTTTGAGCATACGTTCATAAATTATGAGCCGTTTCGAATGCCTCAGGTCTCCTGCTGTACCTTGCAGCATGACTGTAATGTCACGACAGTGTGGTGGCAGTAAGGTGCAAAGGAAGTGCTGTTTTGCATGCGTGTTTCACCCTGCAGCTTGCAGAGACGGTGCGTAGGCAACTGGAAGAACGTCGTGTCCTCGAGGAAGAGATTGGACAGCTTAGGGAGAAGAAGGAAGCTGTGGCCCAGTGGGAGGCACAGATCAGCGAGATCATCCAGTGGTGAGTCTCGAGGAAGTGTTTTTGAGGCGTAATTAATGCTTCAGGTTGTCGCCGCTACATTGTCACTGTTTGCATGGGAGCTATTTCCAACATGACAAAAAAAACCTGTGGGCATGTATGCTCCCTGTGAGCATTGGATCCGACATCACATTAGTTGTTTTGCTTTGCAGGTGTTAATTTCCGGAACAGGTTGTTTGAATGCTGAGCACCATTTGATTTCTTTATGAACTGATCAACTGGTTCATAAAGAACTTTCTTTATGAGCCGCCGCGGTGGCTGAGTGGTTATGGCGCTCGGCTGCTGGCCTGGAAGACGTGGGTTCGATCCCGGCCGCGACGGTCGAATTTCGATGGAGGCGAATTTCTAGAGGCCCGTGTACAGTGCGATGTCAGTGCATGAGAACCCCAGGTGGTCGAAATTTCCAGAGCCCTTCACTACAGCGTCTCTCATATCCTGGGTCGCTTTGGGATGTTAAAACCCCCATAAACCAAACCATTTCTTTATGTGGCTTCAAACATTACCCTTGTTCATGTTCTTTTTCTCGACTCCCACTCACGGCTGATAAAAAAAAAAAAACACCTGTGTTGAGCCAGTGAGGTCTCAAACAACAGAAAACTAAATGTTGGCTCTAGTACATAAGATGCCGTCAGTCAGATGCTGTGACCTTACATCAGCTTCAATAGCTGTTTCACAGTTTTGCTAAAATGAGTTTTTTGCTTTTGTCGTAGTCTGGTCTGTGTGGCTGGCTGAATTTATATGCTGTAACATGATTTGCATGCTTGTGTCACTGAACATGAGGTCACTTGTGCTAGGCAGTGGTTCACTGATGATTGTGAAAATTTTCCCCTTATGTAATGCCCTAAGCCAAGGGCCTCTAAGGGTAAATAAATGAAGATGATGATGATGAATCTACAAATTTTACTTTGCGCTTGGAACTGGTGGAGCGTGTATAATACTACAGAGATGTTTCCATTACTTTACGAATCCTGCCACCAGGGTGAGTGACGAGAAAGATGCTCGTGGCTACCTCCAAGCACTAGCGACCAAGATGACCGAGGAACTGGACTACCTCAGGACGAGCGGCCTTCCCACGCCCACAGCGGTGCGTTGCTCCTTATCGTCCTTGCAGAGAGGTTTACCATAAAGCTGTTGCACGTATATATTTCTTTCAGGATGTGGAGTTCAAGGTTTTTCTTCCTTCTTTTTTTGTGTCTTTCGCTGCAGGTTGCACATGATTTGCATCTTGTCACAAGTGCGTTGAGCAAAATTTTGGGGTAGAAACTGCACGCACGCTGTTGTAACTGAGTGCACTGCTTATATGTTGTACTGCTTCATCGCTACAGTCGAGTTCAGGGTGCAGAACTAAACTGTTCTACTGAAAGCCGTCAGTTCAAACCCACGTTGTTGAAATCAAGGTCATCATGTGTGCTACCTTTGTATAATGAGCACCTCATCTCCTTACCCTTGTATGCTTTGTATAATATAGGTGGTGTATAAGCAGGGCCCTTCATATCTGGGTTTTATTTTCTTGTTTTTTTTCAGTTAGGGGGTAAAAAATATTGCGCTATTTCTTGAGGTGTAAATTGGGTACATATCGGGTTTTTCAAAAACAGTTCCATTAGGATTTTTCGGGTTATGTTTGCTACCAAAAATAGTCGCTACCACTTGTTCTGCTGATATTCTGGGCATGAGATACTTCATTTATGCTTATTGTTTCTTATAACAATCTATAAATTGCTGCCTTTAAACGGGGTTGTCTTTACTAAATGAGGAAGTTAAAAAAATTTTCTTACTGCATTTATTTTCTCGCATACATTGCCATTGCTATGTGTCTGCACTACACCTGCCTGCCTCTCACGTACACTGTGAAAACATTCTCTCAACATCACAGCAGCCATTTGAAACGTGCTAGAGTGTTGGAGCAGGGCATCGTTAGCATAGCCAGTGTTTGGTACAGTGGTACAGTGATTCCACTAAGATGTCAGGTCAATGCTCATCTTTTGCCTGCTCGCTTCAGAGGGCATTTTTTGAACAGATCACTGGAAGGAACTATGCTGTTATTAACAGGCATTAAGATTGGCTTAAAGCCATCTATAATTAAGGGGTAGCCTGGTCTTGAAAACAATGCTTTATTAATGTAGTCATAATTATGAAATCTTCAGGAAACATGTATTTTTATGCACTGATTCTAAATATGCCATTTAGTTTTATGTAAAACAATTTATTGAGCATATGTAAGCTTTATGCAAGCATTTTGCAGAGATTTGAAAAAAATTTACTGTGGGAAACTCGCTGATATGTATACCATTGGGTTCTCTTGATACCAAGGAATGCAATAAGGGTGAAATTATCATCCTGGCTATCATAGAACTTGAGTTTTAGGGTATTGCAGCTGCCACTTCGGAAATGAGAATGCACACTTTTATTCGCATTTCTGAAGCGACAACTTTAAAACCCTATAACTTAAGTTCTATGATAGGCAGGAATACAATTTTACAATGGCATACATATCAGCAAGTTTTCTGCAGCAAATTTTTTCAACGCTCTTCACAAGATACATGCATAAAAATTATATAAGTGCTCAAGGAATTGCTTTACATAACACTAAATGGCATATTTAGAATCAGTGCACAAAAATACATGTTTCCTGAAGATTTCATAATTATGACTACATTAATAAAGCATTGTTTTCAAGACCAGGCTCCCCCCGTAACTGAAGACAACTCTGAAAAATTTGTTCAAGATATCCACTAGTTTCCGTGCGCCGCTCGCAGCGGTTCACCTTGACAAAATACATTTTCTCGGAGGCGTCTATTTTTTTTTTTTGGTAGAAATTGTGTTTAATCCAATCTTTACAAAATCTTCTCTGTGTGTAAGAATTGAGTCAAATCAGGTTTAACCTGAAAACAGAGGGCCCTGCGTATAGGCTGGCCTCTTTCACTGAGGGGGCGAGACCCTGATGGGTTCTCAGTGGGTGGTAAGCTGCAGCTTGCCTCTGGGGCGTGGCACATGCAGGACAAGAACTGGCGGAACCGACGCTCTCAGAAGCTGGAGAAGATGGAGTTGCTGACACTGCAGTCGAACCTCCAGAGCGAGATACAGGCCAAGCAGGCAGTCTGCGAGGAGCTCACCCGTGTTCGTGCCGAGCTGGTCGCTCAGCAGAAGTGAGTGCACGCGGGACGTCCTCTGATTGCGGCATTTCATCGACTACGCGATTTATGTGCGACTACCCTAAGAAGGCACCTACCAAACTTTTTTTTTTATTGCAATGCGCGCAAAACTTGTACAGCCGGATGCTTTTACCACACAGCTCAAATATTTAGGGGCAGAAACTGCTTAGTGGCATAAATATGAATATACATGTGACTTATGTCACATTGAATAAAGTGCAGGTGAGGGCAGATGTTTTTAGTAGGTCCCTAGGGCATAAAAAATGAACTGCTCATGCTGAAGTTCATTCACTGTGGGAGTGTTAGTAAGCTGGACTATGAAGTGCACATAAATATGTCTTTATATGCTTGAACATGCTTACTGAAATCCTTATTGCGATAATAGCTTTTTACTGAAAGAAATTTTGCAGGTGCACTAAACTAGTTGCTCCAGTGAGAAGAGCCCTTCTTGCTAAATTTTATTTCTTCATGGCTTTTACCGAAGTCTGATCCTGTTTGTTAGCTCGGCAACTGATAAGTACTTATCTGTTAACAAGAGCACTCGGGAATGGTGACAGTTTGTATCAGCGGGAAGTCGCATATACCTTTGGCCATGGTATCGGGCAATACGTACACGGCTGCTGGTGCTGTCCTTGGCTGAGCATCCCGTTGTTTTTTTTTTCATCACCGAAAGCACTCGCTGATTTTCGGACAACTCTCGATTTGCTATACATGGAAACGACATGGCAACTGATAACTTATGCTGCTTTGTTGAGTGTATTTAAGTGGTCTGCTTCCTGTCCTCATTTGAAATAATGCTAGTGCACTCTTAATCTTGGTGATTATTTGTCAGACACAGCTTGAGGTCTGATTGGCTATAATACAAAAAAAAAATAGAATTGTAAAAGAAACACAAATGCACACACACACATGCACATACACGCACACAAAAAAGTTATCATTCAGGGGGGCTGTAATGTGCTCCAGTTGCCTTTTATTGTTTACTAGTACTGGACATGTCAATAAATTTCATTACTGCTAGCACTGCATGCAGAAAACAATTATTCTGCAGTGAAATTTGGTTTAGTCTAATTTTTGAATAAGTCTGTCCATGTGACGAGTACCTTTGTTTCTGAGTGCTGTTTCGTGGTTAAGAAGACAAAGGAAAAGACGAAACAAAAACAACAGCACACTAAGATGATGCACATTGTCCTAGTGGGCTCTTGTTCTTGTTCCATCTATTCTGTCGTCGTAATCACTAAACAACACTCAGAAATGATGACGAATGTCAGAGGTGCTTGCATGTTAATTTTCTCTAGGTGCTGCTTTTCACGAATGCTTCTTCAAGGCTGTGCACCTGTCAGAGAGCAGTCTTTATTTATTTAAAAGCTGAAAGAAATGAGTTCATGCCTTTTGCTATGCACTATTTCCAAGTGTTAGCATACGATGAGAAGCCTTAGTGCAGACCATAAAATACTGGGTTGAAAGAACTTGGGTGTTTTTTTATTTATATTTTGTACAAGTGCAAAAAAAGTTTAGTGAGAAGTCAGATTGATTGACATTGAAAACTAGCATCCTAAACTGGCTGAGGGATGGCTTAAAAGATTGAAAATATGACAAAAACTGTGCATGCACACTCCGGCACATACAGGAACTAAATGCTAATTTGCACTAAGAACTAAATGTTTGAAGAAGGAAAACCCCAAAACTAAATCGCTGTTATTCAGTTCCCTGTGTACTTGGCACTGTGGCCACGGAAGTTTTGGGTCATATCAGCATGAATGTATTAGCTTTCCCAGTGAATTATCTTCCATCATATCTTGTGTTCCTGTGAGCTGATACTAGTACTGCAACTGATAGCATTTGATATAGTTTTGTTCATTGGAAAGCTATCACATTAGTGCCACATGCATCGTGCCTGCTGCACTGGGATTCCAGGAGTAAAACACTGTGCGTTGAAATTTCTTTATTCTTGCGTCCAGGGAGCAGCGCAAACTGCAGCAGGAGCTCGAACACTTCAGAAAGGAGTCTACCAAGAAGGACTCCCAAATCCGTGATCTACAGCAACGCTTGGATGCAGCAGGTGACGGATGTGAGCAGCCTTTGCAGTCTTGTGACCAAAGTTAATTTTTGTGGCTCCAGTCTGCTAACCAGCACACTAAAGCCACTGTTTTGCTTTGAATACAGATCCTTACTAGGCCTTGCCGGCTTCTGTGAACCAAGCATTATTTATCAACTGCACCACCAATTTGTGTAGCTTTTTATTTTACAGTTTGACTATTGACCGTTTTTTTAGGAATGCGCGAAAAAGTTTTTGAATATGAATCGGATACGAAGGCGAAGAAAAAAATGCCTTCGAATATCGAGTTGAATGTCAGATATCGGTTCAGTATGAGAAAAAATTTGAGATGAAGATGAATAGGCAAATGTTGTTTTTTCTTTTTTTCTTTTTCGAAATAGCTTACAGTCTTTGAAACCGAAATAAATAGTACTGGAGTGACAACACCATACTTAAAATGCGGAGCGTGCACTGAAATGTGTGGTGCTTGATTAGACACAGCATAACAGTATGCAACCTGTAATGTGGTCATGCAAAATTAGTATAACAAAATGGAATCCATAAATTGACACACGACTGGTAACTAAAAGTAGTGGTAGTGAAACCTTATTAATTCAGACTTCAAGAGATGGGTAGAAATGTGAGAATTATCCGATGGTTGAGTTATGAAATGCCCCCAGTCCCCCGAAAAAAAAAAAAAAAACAATGCCAAAATTGTGGAAATGCAACCAAGCCTTGTCAGGAGGCTCCATCGTACAAACAGTGAACAGCCCGTCACAAGTGCACAGTTTCAGCATGCTGGAAGAACAATGCAGATCAGAGCGAAGGGAACGAACGCGCGCTGGCTTCGGAACAGTGAAAGCAAAATAAATGATCAGCGATGCGTCAGTTGGCATCCGAAAGTGGCGCACAGCCGGGTTCGACGGCTTATGAATGCGTGGCTGATAGGTCATCACCTTCGCTGTGGACTGGCCGCATCAAAAACCAGAATTGAGTGGTGAGGCTATTTTTTGGCCTAGCGACAGGGGCCCTCCTGTCGTCGTCATGGCTGCCATTGCGTGCACGTAAGAGGTATGCAGGTTGCAATGCATCATGCAGTAGGCGGGATTCTTACACGAATGCTTGCCCTGCCAGTGACACCTCAACCTGGCCCCTTTATGGGAGCCCCATGTGAAATCCACAAGTGGGCTTCCGTGCACACCATTGTTGACTCAAATTTTCAGAGTTGTGAAGGCAAAAGGACAAGTGCCATGAGTGTGGGTGTTAAGTATGTAACGCATTTGGGAATGATCAAACAAAAAGCTACGCACTTTTGCGTTGTACATAGTTGTTCAAAGCAGGTGATCAGATATCTTATTCTCATCATGTTTGGTTCATGGGAAAGCCCAGTTGGGGAATTTCGCATGAGGTCCAAGCTTAGCAGCGTCGGAACGCAATCGATTCATGCGATAAGCTATAGAGAAGAAAGCGAAGGGAATGCCTTTTTGCTGTTTTCTTGGCTTTTTAAACTCGATCTTTGGATAATTTGCCCAGACAGATACTGTGGTTTTGCCACAATCGTATTTATGAAAGTCGGCACGGTATTTAATTGCTGTAGAATATTTGTTAATTTCAGAATATAAATTTCTCAAATTCAGTACGAATCGAATTACAAATTATGTTCGAATTGTAGCCGAAATTTGGAATATTCACACAACCCTACTATTTTTTGCTATGATCACCTGATCCAGTGCTGTTGTTATCAGTTGATTTCATCCTTTTCTTTTTCCTACTTCACTGTTCTAGCAGAAATGCCTGCAGGCTGTTTGTGGGCAGCTGAAAAAACAAAATTCAGTTCATTGGTGCAGTGTTTAGATATTCTTCCATGTAACTCAGGGCTAACAACTGTTATGCCCGTTCTTTGCAGTCCTGGAGCGGCCCTCTTCGCAGATGTCTTTTCTGGACCAATTCCTGAAGGACACTTCTAGGCTGAACCACAGCGACAGTGGCGAGTCTGCCGACCAGGTCACCAACGACACCGAGACCGAGCTGGAGGGTGGCCACTCGCCCCCTCTACCTGTGGCCACGGTCATTAGCAAGACCACAAGTGCTGAGGTGCGCAAGACAACCGAGCTTTGGGGGGCAGTAGGCCAGGGAGTCCTGTAAAGCAGACAGTTTTCTTTGAGAGAACGTTCTCATTTCTCCTTTCAATTCGCTATTATGCTCTTGAAGGTGCTCTCACCAGCTTTAAAGGGGCACTGAGGAGAAATTGAAGTTGGCTTGTATCGATAGAATAGCAGCTCCTGATCACAAAAACGCCACTCTTCCTGAAAACAAAGCTCTTGTAATGTAGAAAATAGCAAGAACCAAAATACAGGTATCGCCACCACGGGCCAATCTCGCAAGTACAAGCGTGATGACTTCCTAGGACAAGAGGCGCTACCTTGGAGGAATTTTCCTTACTTCATGGAATCCACGAATCTCTGAGGCTGGCAAAGGAAGGTTGCACACCGCACCGCTAGCCGTCAGAAATCACGGAGTCTGCGGTTACGACACATTTCACGTCACTTCGTTCTATGACGTCATAAGAATTGCCGTGGCGTCATAAGAGTTCCCTGAGTTTGAATCAGAGCGGTGGGAAAAACTTTTCAACTTCGAATCCAAATTTTTTTTAAATAAATGCATCTTTCACGCCAGGACAAGCGGCAACAAAGCCATGAAATGCCGAACTATTAGATTTTGCTAACAAAAAAAAAAATGATAGAGTTCTCCTCAGTGTCCCTTTAACCTTCTGAGTGTCGCTGTGCTAAAGTAATTAGTGTAGCGAGGCTTTTTGTATGCTTCTTGTTATTGACTGGATATTTTCTTTATTTCATGCCCACTCCCTGCCATTCTCAGTTTTTCTCAGGTTTTCAGGCAAATGTAGGGTTTGACGCGCGACTTTCAAAACGTTTTCTGGAACTTGAGTGTCATAGCAGTTTCATGTTCAGGTAGTGGGTGATAAGCAGTTATTTACTGGCACAGTCTCTGCTGAAAGCTAGCCCGCAAGTCATCTTTCTTTGCACACTCAAAAATTGGATGCGGTGTGCTTTACAGTAGGAAATGCTGCTGTTGCATCTAATTTTTTTTAAGAGCATGCTGTGCTGCAGGAAATTTGTGCAGGGAAATTTGACTGAGTACCTCTTAAGCAGTGATATATTAATTGGTTTACATGCTTTAAGGTAACTAAACCCTTTGTAATGCTGCGCAGAATATCTCTGCAAAAGTTCACATTTCTTTCACGTTATTGTATTATACTCTACTAATATTGATTTTAAATACAAGGCAAAGAAGTAAAGGATTTTCTGGAGAGAGATGGGCAGGAAGAATAGAAGACAGCGTTCAGATGGTTGAGCCTGGTGTTCTTACATTGCTTTGAATCGTCAGTTGATAAGGTCCCACGCTGTTGTCTGCTAGGCTTCTGGTGAGTTGAGACAGCAGACCAAATTCAGCCTAGGGACTTAACCAGAGTTGCAGAGGTCCTGGATGCAAGTCCTGAATGAAACTCCCGCACCAGGGATAATGTTCCTTCAGTCGTTGTGCCAAGCCTTCTGGAAAAGGTGGCTTCCTCCCCGGTGCAGCCATTTGCACACCCTTGAAAGTAGTTCATGCAGATCCTCTGCTTTTCTCATTTAGTGCTCTCAAATAAACAGTCCTCCTTTAACCCCAGGAGGGCCTTTTCTTTGCTTTTATGCACAGTGTTGTCCATGAATCTCTGGCCTCCCTCTAATACATTTGCCGTTCTTGCAGGAGCACAGGGGAATAAAAATTTCGTCACCCATCAGCGACATTCGCTCTCAGATAACTGTTCTCACACCAAAGGTAAATTGTGTTACGCTACATGCAGTAACCTTATTTCACCTTTTGCATGAAATTTTTTTTCCGCAGAAAGCTAGTTTGCTTTATTTATTCACTGATTCTATTCCCTGCTTCTTCATTGCTTCTCGCGAGGTCTTAGTGGCTTATAGAGCAATTACTAACTTCCCTGAGCATTTATCAGTGCCTTGATATTCATTTTGAAGCTTATCGATATTCATGACTTTACTCTGCAACAAATATTTTGCATGACTTTTAGCTTTGTGTGCCAGAATTTGAATTTGCTTGACTTTGGGGAGTTTTTACTTAAATGGTATTGTACGTTAGCACTTGCACTTAGCACTTAGGTTAGCACTTAGAAAAATTATTCGCCATGTTGTATTTCACTTCACTTGCTCTCTGCTTGCTCGGTGTCTGCAAAAATCATTCGCGTTTGATGCAAACAATGTTAGCTTGAAAAGCAGTTACTCATAGCTGTCATAGCTGTTTTTGTCAAGGACTGTATTTTCCCCTGGGGAAGACAATATCACTATTCCATACGTTCTTGCGAAATATTGTGCTGTCATCTGCATTTTCAATGTATTGTAACGGAAGCTAGTACTGGCTAATGGATGCATTTTGTTTAATGCTTTGATATCTTTTAGAGTTCAGGAGTGCACATAATACTGGCACCTCATCTTTACGATAGCCTTGCACAATGGTACCCGGCACTGGGCAGATTTGTTTAAAATGTACCTTTGCTATTGTTTAAGCATTCAAATATATAATTTATTACCACCATAACCTCAAAAGCTTAAGAGCTATTTACTCGTGCATTCCAACTCTACTTTACTGAAAAAGTGCTTTGAGCTATAGTTTGCTCAAACAGCTACAAGTTACTGCTCTTAATTAATTTGTAGTTTAATATAGACCTCCTCAGTGACATTTATAGTTTAGTAAGTAAAAGTTCTTTCTTTTGTGATGTGCTGAATGTTGCACAAGCTCATTATTTTCTCCCATGCATTGAATTTCTTATTGTGCTTTTTTTTTTCTTCTGGCAATCGAATGTCTTTCTGTGAATGCAGGCTGACAGCATTGTGACTGAGTGGCTTTTCATTCCCTTTTTCTTTTTTTTGGTGTCTTCACCAGCCCAAGGCCCACCAGTTTCTAGTACGGACCTTCGTAGCCCCTCTTAAATGCAATCACTGCACCTCCCTTATGGTGGGACTCATTCGCCAAGGGGCGGTCTGCGAAGGTAAGCAGATACGTAGTGATGCGTTTCCTTCACTGCACGTTTTTTATCAGAATTCAGTGGCTGATGACGAAACAGTTCAAAAAGTACTTTAGTAGTGCTTTTACTTGCTTGTGTGCAGTGGTTTTGCTGTGCTTTCTTTGTTATACTTTTCTTTCTTGGGTTCTTGGGGGGGGGGGGGGGGGGGGTGCTCGGAGGTGGGGTTCGGGGGTGTAAAAGTTTGCATTGAAGATGTTGGTTTGGAAAATGTTGCATTGAAAATGATGGTGCATGATGACAGCTGACCACTGTACAGTTTTGAAAGCACAATGTTTGCTATTTCTTGTACTTGTTTGAAATGAGTCGAGCTGAGCAAGCAGCATTTCACTTCACTTCACTTCACTTTATTACCTTAAAGACCCCACTTTGGGGGTGTTACATAAGGGGTGGGAGTACAAGTATAGGTTGAATATGATTGCTTACATGATATTTATGAAATGCATATTTAAATTGTTCACAAAACTTGATTGGCAGGTGATGGCATTAACGTCGTGGGGAAGGCCATTCCAGTCTTTAGCAGTGCGAAGAAAAAAGGATGCGGAAAAAGTGACGGTGCGGGTGCGCTGGCATGACACTTGCAGTGGATGGCCGGTGCGATGAGATATGCGAGCGGGCGGTGTGATGTAGGGTGGTTGTCCGAGGGAACTGTAAAAAAACTTATGAAACAGACTAAGAGAAGCAATGCGACGACGATGGGCAAGAGTTGATAAACCTGATTGTCGTTTAAGTGACGATACACTGATGTCGTATGAATAGGCAGAATGAATGAACCTCGTGGCGCGATTTTGGACAGATTCTAGTGAACTGATGAGATATGCTTGTTGCGGGCTCCAGATAGCAGATGCGCATTCTAGTTTTGGTCGAATGAGTGATTGGTAGGCGAGAAGTTTAATACTTTGAGGGGCGTGCCGTAGGTGACGTTTCAAAAAACCCAATGACCGGTTAGCTGATGCGACGATGTTCGTTACATGAGAGCGCCAGGAGAGATCCTGGCACAAGGTGACACCTAGGTACTTGTATGAGTATACAGATTCTAGTGGAACGTTAGCAACGGAGTAAGAGAAAATATGGGGGTTACGCCGGCGGTGAAAAGATACGAGTTTACATTTATTAGGATTAAGCGACATTAGCCAGTCATCGCACCAGGCATGCACTGTGTCAATGTCGTTTTGCAGCTGTGATTGGTCAAAGGTGTTGGAAATCGTGTGGTAAATAACGCAGTCGTCTGCAAACAGACGAACATTGCAAACCAGGTTTGAGGGTAAGTCGTTTATGTAGATTAAGAATAGGAGGGGAGCAAGTACAGAACCTTGGGGTACGCCTGATGTTACTGGAAGAGGGTTGGAACTCTGGCTGTTAGCGAGAACAAACTGGGAGCGCTTAGAAAGGAATTCTTCGATCCACAATAAGACGTTAGGATGCAGTTTTAGCATGGTTAGTTTTAGCAGTAAATGCCTGTGGGGAACTTTATCAAATGCTTTAGCAAAGTCTAGAAAAATAGCGTCAGTTTGTAAATTTAGGTCAAGGTTAGAGCGAACGTCATGAAGAAAGACGGCCAGTTGAGTTTCACATGACAAACCCTTGCGAAACCCGTGTTGTGAGGGATGAAAGAAGTTGATAGCGTCAAGAAAGTCCATGATTTGAGAATAGATGACGTGTTCCATGATTTTGCAAGGTATGCTGGTTAATGATATCGGACGGTAATTAAAAGGAGAATCTTTGTTACCGGACTTAAAGACGGGAATGACCTTTCCCACTTTCCAGTCATCCGGAATGGAACCTGTAGAAAGCGACTGTGAAAACAATAACAATAAATACATTGCAGAAATATTATTAGTGTTGCGCAGTATTTTGGAGTTAATTTCGTCGACGCCGGCCGATGATGAAGTTTTAAGGTGTTCAATGAGCGAGGTAATGCCGAGGTAAGAAACCTTCCTGCTCATTCTAATGAGCAAGCAAATTTGAATTTTAAATGTCAAATTGCAGTCATAGATGCCCCGCTTGAGTGCATTTAATTGTCGGAAATGTCCTACTACTATTAGTTTTTTGCCGAAGTCAATTTCAACTGAAGCGCAGAGCTACGTGGTGAGGACTAGAAGGCTTGCCTACACCAAGATTTTAAACAAATTATCGAGCTGTTTGCATATATTCAACACTATAGCTTAGACGGGCGAGTTGGTGGTGCATTGTCAGGCAACACTGAGGAAGACTGGGATGAAAGGAGAGATAGACAGGATGAGCATTGACTCACAACTGTAGTTTATTCACAGGAAAATTATACAGCAACAGGAAATTGTACATATTTAAACAGGAAATTGTGTGCATTTCCTTTGAATAAACTTCAGTTGTGAGTCAGTGCTTCTCTTTTTTTATCTCTCCCTCTCATCCACGTCTTTTGTGCTGTTACCTAATAGTGGGCAACTTTGTAGACTGAAATTTATTATTGATCTTCGAGGTGTAATAAATTTTAAATAGGCAGGAACTTTTGAGACATGCTGTAGGATCCCTCAGATCTTCGGGCCACTGAATTTCTTAAAAATGTGCTAGGGGACCACTTGTTTGTGGGAAAAAATTATTGTGGTTCTCATGCGATTAAAACTGCACTGCATGCGATGCATGGTAGTGAATGGTTTCAGAGACAAGTGCAGGAACGAGATAATGGTTACACTCAACTTTGGGATTGGTGATGTTTGATGACCAAGTAAAGGAATTGATAAGCACTGTTCTTTTCCATTTCCGAAACATTTCTGCAGTGTGTGGCTTTGCCTGTCATGTCACGTGTCAAGACAAGGTGCCTGCAGTTTGTCCTGTGCCCATGGATCAAAGTAAGGAACAAAACATTGAGCCTAGGAATCGGTGCTCACGTGTGCACTCAAAAATGTGAATGTGTTACTGGTCTGTTGCCATGTAGGTTGTATTGAATTCACTTGAAATGCAAGTGCAGCAGGTTTCTATTGCTTAATGTATCGAGCATATTTGTAAGGTGTGATTTTGGGCATCAGCAGCACCTTCGTCTGAAGATACAACAACGGTATGCACTCTTTAAAGCCGTTAGTGCTTTTGTTCTCACCAGACAGGGCACTATTTTTCTGCATTATTTTTACAGCCCATTCTAACAAATTTCCTGTGTAAACATATTGTAGCAGAAATGAAGCAGCATTTGTACTATCCGTTACTCAGTTTTGATGTGTCGTACAATCAGTGAAAAAACTGATATGGCATTATCATGTCTGTGGCTTCTAACTCATCAGTGGCACTAACCACTAGACTGTATAATTAGTTAATTAGAGATGTTAGTTAACAGGCTAGCTAATTAACACAATTCTTATTGTAACTTAGGCCTGCCGTGGCTGACAGTTTGTTCCTGAAAATATTTTCTATCTACTCAGAACTTCCTGTTATATATTAGGAATTGTTGAAAGTGCTCGCTGAAGCACCCGGTACATTAAAACATGCACTTAACACATGCGATTTACTTTTCAGCTAAGAGGCCAGTGGGGATTGATCCCACGAGAGGTGTAGGCACGGCTTATGAGGGTTATGTGAAGGTGAGTGTTGCTGTTTCGTCATATCAGAAGATGATTACAAAATGTCATCTCTTCTTATACATTCTTGTGTTACTAAACTTCAAATAGTATGCTGATATCCTGCCTTGAACTTGCTTCAGAAATGTCATAATTTTCAAATTATCTGTGGTAGTGCACAATGCAGTTTGTGCCATTTTTTGTAAAGCTCAACAGTTTTCATGAAGCGTTTTGTTCACAGTGCAAACACTGTCAGCCAATGAAATTTTCATGCATCGCGTGAGCCCTTGCGAGCGTCGCTCTTCCCTGATTCCTGGCAAAGACCAAGTTTGTTATTTTTTATGATAGTAAAGGATGCTCTGAGGCAACTTCCATCAGTCTCACCTATCTCATCATTGCTTGTGCAGGTGCCTAAGCTGGGTGGAGTGAAAAAGGGCTGGCAGCGTCAGTTCGTTGCCGTCTGTGACTTCAAGCTCTTCCTGTACGACCTTCTTCAAGACAAGAACGTCCAGCCCGCAGTGGCTGCGTCCCAAGTGCTGGACATGAGGCATGACTTACCTCTTTCTACGCTTGCACTTTTATTTAAAATCAAAACATTCGCATAGTTTTCGCTGTCCTTCCTCTAGCACAATTAAGTGGTGGTGATGGCTGCACTACCAGGTGTTGCAGTGGACTCTTCTTAATTTGAACTCACTTATTTCGAACTAATGCCTTGGTTTTTCCAGCATCAGGTATACTCTAAAGGCGCCCCTTACTTCGAATTTTGCGTATGTAATTTTAACATATTTTGAGAGACCCTTTTGAGTTGCAATTATTGAGAGACTGCACATGGCAGCTGCTTCTGTGTGTGCATTTTCGTATGTTAGTAAGTATGTTAGTAATAAACTTCATGTTTTCTTCTACTTTGAATTGTGATTTCATAGTGAAAGAATGTTTGGTGTGTACTCGTAGCTGGAGAGAGTGTTTACATGAGTCTGTTTGCATGAAGTTTCGTAGCAAAGGAATGATTACCATTAAAACAATCATGATTATCGACAACATAATTCAGCTGTGCACTCGGGTGATGCAACCATGCTCTGTTCACATTTCACGAACTGCTCAACTTTTTCTGCCTGCAGGGACGAGGAGTTCTCGGTGACATCTGTTCTTGAGTCGGACGTGATTCATGCCAACCGGAAAGACATTCCCTGTATATTTAGGGTGAGCATTTGTCATCCATCTTGAGTGTCCGTCATTTGCCTGTGATTCAAACCACTGTGTAAAAATATAATGGCAGTTATGACTGCAGTTTGACTGTAATGATTTTAACATAATGTTGTGTAAATGCAAACCTATCACATGTATCTCAATGCTAAGGATTGTTGCTGCGGTGTTCGTGAGTTTCGGTTCCTAGTGTGGTGTGCGCGAGTTTCGGTTTCGGCAATGCAAGACCCACCGCCAGAGATCCGAGGAGCTGCGCATGCGCCGAGAGCACGATCCTCTCTCTTGTAAACATACCCATGTATCCTCAGTGTGTCTCCAATGTCCGAGCGAACCAGACGTATGTAGCAGTTGCAACATGAGAGAAAAGTATAATACAGAAGGTTAAATGCAACCCATTCAAGTTACGCCTTAGCATGAAAGTTTTGTGGATTGTGGTAGCTGTGAAATTAAAGTTTCTTTTGTTGGGCTGTGCATGAACTCTGGAAGTGTATGTCAATTTCACACCGCATTTGGATAGCTGGCCTGGCTGCAGCGTGCGTGACTGTTTATTGAAACAACGCGTGTCTGTCGGGGGGTGCAGGTGTCGACATCCATGATGGACCCACCGGGACTGCAGAGCCAGACCTTGATGATGGTGGACAAGGAGAGTGAGAAGGTCAAGTGGGTGGACGCGCTCAATGAACTGCACCGCATCCTGCGCCGAAACAAGCTGCCGCACCGGACGGTCAGTCTCTCTAGCCTGTGTGTGCACCCTGCCACCCTCGATTGAGCTGCGCTCCATTACTGGTGGTGTTGAACATGTATGGTGAAAACTTCATTGAGCAGCAGATTTGTAGAGACGAGTGGAGGCATTGGCCACGCGCTTAGTGAGGGGAGTCGGTAAACGGGCTGAAGGCCAACTTATTCTCTTGTTACATTATTGCGGTGTAGTTTATCCTCATGTAAATGAAATTTTCTTCTGACACAACCCCGAAGGGAAGCGAGTGATCACATGTCAGCGTCTTAAAAGCACACTGAGGGCAACCTGGTCCTGCCTTTTTTTTAAACTAGAATTTGGATTTATGGCTCTTTCTGGTTTATGTTTGATGTTTTTCCTGTAGCAAGAGATGCATTTGTTGCCGAGAGGATTGCTTCTAAAAATTTTCCTATCACTCGATTCAGACTTGTGACATCTAACGGACTCCGTGATCACTGTTTCAAAGTGAATGGCAGTGTGAATGTTTTGAAGTGAATGGCAGGATGCGCACAGAGTTTATAGTCAGGTTTACTCTGCAGCTAGGAGCCGGTACTGCGGTAGGAGCCGTACATGCCTAAAGGCCGTAGGTCGCTAAATGAGTCTTCTTGTGTAAAGAAAGCCTTGAAAAGCTCCAAGAGGGGAATCAGCCGGGCCAGTTGGTGCATGGCAAGAAAAATTCGAAGCACTAAGGAAGGGACAAAGTTTCACTTTGTCCCGTCCTTAGCGCTAAGAAAGGAGTGCCGCAGTGACCAATGGCTGTAACTTAGGCTCACTTCCAGAACAAGAAAAATTCAAATCCTAAATCAAGAAACAGAAAGTTCTAACTCGCATTAACCCACAAGCCTGCAGAGGTTGGAGTGAACAGTGAACATTGCTGGGAGATAGGGAAATGTGCTTAATAAAACTTCAAACACTCGTTACTCTGACATCATTTCTGTTTTCAAAAATCCTTTGCTGGCCTTGCTCTAGAAAAGTCATAAATGACAAAATTTGTGACTAAACATGATTTGAGTGCTCTCCAAAACTGTTTGGAAACTAGCCTTGCAGATGATTGTGACTTTGTTTCTTCGTGAGGTTCTAGTTTATTTGTGGTTAGTGAAATTGTTTTGTGGACACGTGTTATGGTCATGCTGTGCAGGTATTCCAGGCGAAGGAAATCCTAGATAGCACTGTTGTGATTATCAAGAATGCCTTATCAGCAGCTGTGATAGGTGAGTGGCATGCTTCCAGTGACAGAAGCATTAGTGCATGGCGCACACTGCTGGTGTTGCATCTAGAGCCATTTTTTTTTTTTCCACAGAACCAGACAGGGTTGCTCTGGGTACTGAAGAAGGGCTCTACTGTGTGGACTTGGACAGGGAAGGTAGGATCATTTGCTTGCCAATGATACACTTGCCTCCTGTCACACTGATGTGCTTTTAGTTATGCCAATTTGCTTTTGCATTATGGTTCTTTTGGATAAGCTTTTCTCGTGTTAGCAGTAGCCATTCACTTGCAGATCTGTGGTTCTCTTGGTCCAGTTTATTTCCACTCGAAGGCTTGTTGGCATCACAAATAGAAAGGGTGCACATTCATGGTAGGCACACTGGCAAGAAGTTGCTAACTATGAGCATTCAACAAGGCAGAAGAAAAAAAAAAATTAGTGTAATAATTGTAAAAGTGTTCATAAGTGAAGTAAAAAAATGAATTCAAGAAATTTTCAAAATTCTACAGGGCCAACATGTTAAACTGGAAGGATAGAGAAAAAAACAAAAACAAAACAAGGGATTGCAAACTGTGTTGCAGGTGAGATATGCGCAAAGAGGTTGTGATGGGCTGGTGAGGATTGACTCTATTTAGAAATAAGACTTGTCATCTAACTGAAATGAACAAGTTAACCTCTATTTTCTGAGTGTCTTATAACGGTTAAGCTCTGCACATATAGATTACTACGTGCACCATGTATGAACATTCTGAATGCTGAATTATCCTTTCACCTCTTGGTGTAGCAGTATATTTGTAAAAATTTTTAAGGGTCAGCTTTTGTAGAAAGTTGTTTTGTAACATTCCTTCTGTATCTGTTGGCAGCTGATACTGTATTGCTTTATGTTGTGTTTTAGGGTTTTCTACATTGATTGGCTAGCTTTTCGGCAGCCTCAGACAGATGCTCACAATATGGTTCTCGGTAATTTCATTTTTCTAAATGTGTGTGCACAACTCGCTTGTCTACTCCCCCAGAAATAGCCCGCATCGGGGATGGCAAGAGGATTGCCCAACTTGAATACATTCCAGAGGAGCAGCTGCTCATCGCAATAGCAGGTGCGTGCATGAAGTTCTTTCTGTAGCCTGTCCAGGCTATGTAGCAGCTATGTTAAAGCACAGCTACCTATTGTGTTCCCCTTGGTGGAAAAAAAAAGTGTCTGGTGGAGTTTACTTTTCTTGCTGTAACATGGACGCTAAGCGAAAGGCTTCGTTCCTATGCATCTTGTGACTGATGCAAAAGCTTTGTTGGTGTATCTAATCACCTAGATTGGGCTTACAGCAGAAACTGTTTTCTAAGAGAGGTGCGCTTTGTGCATCGCTGACTGTCCTAGATGAGGAATGCTTGCCTGGCTTTGCTGAACGAACACGTATGCATGATGTTGCACGTTTGACATGGTGTCATAGCTGTATAGTAGAATCTCGGTGATGCAATGCTCTCCAGCTTGCAAAAAATATTTGAATCACCCGATATTTATATCACCAGAAAATGAGCAAAATACGAGAAATGTGTGTTGAAACATGAGAACTGCGTTCACGCAAATTTTTTTTACTGTTCGGAACATCCCGTTTCTTTTTCCGAGGTTTTTTTTTTATGAGGGCAGTTGTAAAACTGGGGTGACCCATTTTTCTAAACATTTCTCACTCTTGTGAACCCACATATGTGCGCATTGCATAACGTGCTGGCGTGACAGCAGCAATGGCAACGTGCGTGCAATGCGTGGGGTTGCAGTTGTGGCTGTGCCAGTGCATAAAGCAAGAATGAATCCCGAGTCATTCGATAGTGTGGCTCCCAATGGTGTACGTGTATGCGCGCTTTGTGCAGGCAAGCAGCGGCACCTGCGCCTGATTCCTGTGGGTGCTCTCGATGGTCACGATGTAGACTGGATCAAGGTGGCCGACACTAAGGGCTGCACCACCTTCTGCACCACCCATATGGACCATGGTGGCACGCCCACCTACTACTTCTGTGTTGCCGTCAAGAAACAGGTACGTTTGACTGCCACCCTCTCAAAGGGACTCATACGCAGCATTTACATGTGTTGTTTCACTGTAAGGTCCTCCTATTATGAGCCTACTAGGCTTGTTCAAATAGTGGTGCTTTTGGTCCGAGGCAAATACACTCGATTCTCAAAAGTACAAACCTCACGGGGTCGCGAAAAATATTCATATCATCCCTTTATTCATATAGTCCAGAACAAACAAAATTCATGTGTAGGTGCACAGGAAATGCATTCACACTTACCTTTTCAGTGCTGGCGGAATTTATTTATGGCCGCGCGCTGCTGCTCACTAGTTGCGATGCCTACCGCGTGGACGTGTGGGCAGCGCCTAGGGTGCGGTTGCTGGTTATGCTTTCTTATAATCCTTAGCAGCAAGGGAGAGTGTTCAAAACACTCGAATTTCTGCACATTGTACACAGTGTAATCCAACCTGGAATGTCACACGCAAAGGGAAGGCATGGAAGTTGTGCCGTTGTATTGCCTTTGATCGCCACTCGTCTCTGATTGCTGGTCTTGGTTCCAGTCACACTGTTCTACGGCTATTACTTTATGCTGTGTGTGCCACAATGCTATCCTCCAGGAACCAAAACCACACAAAGAATGCGTTCCATGCTTCAGACAAGTACTTCACAATTTCAAATGCCAAACATTCGGATTAAATCAAATATCGAATACTTTACTATTCGACCAAATATTTGAAATTATAAATATTCAAACAAGCATACAGCCTACAACTATAGGGCATCTCATGCACTCTTAGCATTTGGTGCAACAAGCACATGAAAAAAGTGTCGATAGGTGCAGTGACAGATGAGGCAAGTCTGGGTTAAACTTCACTGAGCTCATGCTGCTGGTACATGAGTACAGCCAACTGATGATAAGAACTTGGAGGAGCCGAAATTTTGTTTGCATTATGTGCTGTTCGAACCATTAGGAGCCTTTAGATTACGCTCGATGTTGATAGCAGCAAAATATCAGATTGAGTAAATCAAATGTTCAGATTATAAATGAGTTTGAATTGACAAGAGACGATCATACAACCTTTTTACGTAATGTTTCGAGACTGATTTATTTTATTCTTTAGAAATGATTTCCCAAAACAAATGTTGGTGCATATGTGTAGCGCCATCTTTTCGTGCTAACTCGAGTTATTTATGTTAATTGCTGTGGCAGCCGCTAGATGGCACTACATGTAGAAAAATACATTGTCACTAGTCGTCTGCGCATTCTACTGTGAGTGAATGTAGAGAGATGGATGTCCACCTCGAACAGCGTGTAAACATAAAATTCTGTGCGAAGCTCCTTCGTGACGCTTATGGCAACGAAACATTATCGCGAGTTTTCGAGTGGCACAAAAGGTTCGTTTCGGGGAGAACATCAGTGGAAGACGACACAAGGCAGGGGCGCCCTTCTACCTCACGGAATGAAAACAACGTGGCTCAGATCAGGGAAATTGTACAGCAAGACCGCACCATTACAGTCCGCATGCTATCAAATTTTCTCGACATTAGTAAGACAAGATGCCACCAAATTTTGCGTGGGACCTTGCGGAAACGAAAGCTGAATGCCAGACTTGTGCCGTGCACCCTCACACAGGACCAGAAGGACACGCGGGCATCAGTGAGCGCTGATTTGCTCTCCGAGGCAGAGAAGGGTGCTGCATTCGTCGATAGCATCATTGCTGAAGACGAAACATGGTGTTTTCAATACGATCCTTAAACAAAGAGGCAGAGCACCGAATGGTGGTCCACAAGCTCTGAGGCGTCAAGACAGGTGCTGCGACAGAAGACCAAAACAAAGACGATGCTGATAGTTTTTTTCGATGTCAGAGATGTCATACAACACGAGTTCGTCCCACAAGGGCAGATGGTGAATCAGGAGTTTTATATCCGCGTGCTCCAACACATGCGTGATGCACTGCGACACCGTCGCCCTGACGTATGGGCATCTGGGCAATGGAGCCTTCTCTACGATAATGCAAGGCCACACACTGCTCTCAGCGTGACAAAATTTCTCGCCAAGCACAGCATTACTGTACTTCCTCATCCGCCATACTCGCCCGACTTCTCCCCATGTGATTTTTTTCCTGTTTCATTGTGTGAATAGAGCCCTAAAAGGTCACTGGATGGGGAGCGTGGAGGCCACTCAAGACGCCATGACAAAGGAGCTGACAGCCTTGCCAAAAGAAGCGCTTTCCAACTGTTTCCAAAAACTCAAGAACCGTTGGACGCTGTGTATAGACTGCAAGGGAGACTACTTCGAAGGGGTGCTGCACAAATGAATTCAATGTTAAACGCATTTTTTTAATGGACTCAGTCTCGGAACTTTATGGACAAAGGTTGTACCGTATTTACTTGAATGTAACGCGAGTTTTTTCCCATATTTTTTCTCCTTAAGTCTACCCTCGCGTTATAATCGAATACCGCACTTCGATTGGCCTAAA
Organism: Amblyomma americanum; assembly: GCF_052857255.1. Lineage (NCBI taxonomy): Eukaryota > Metazoa > Arthropoda > Arachnida > Ixodida > Ixodidae > Amblyomma > Amblyomma americanum. Next base: position 188,554,932 of record NC_135501.1, on the reverse strand, counting down.
GCAGTGCCGTGGTGCAGCCATTTCAAGCAATCAGCTTGGTTTCGGTTTCCGCAGTTTTGCTATCTTATGCTGGCAACATGGGTACCACGGGAGCCAAATCCTCATCCATCCAAAGTCAAAGTGTTGTTCTTTGTCATTTTTTGTTTGTTGTGACCTCGCGCTCAGTTCGTCATTGCATCGTGTTCATGTGGCGTCGCTCGCAGTGTATTATTGATTCAGTGTGCACGATGGCAATGCGTTGTGCTCAGTACGGCGGTCGTTTTAAGAGAAAAGTGATCCTGTTAGCTGAAAAGGTAGGGAATTCTGCGGCAGCTCGAAGACTTGACCTCAACAAGGCAACCATCCGCGGATGGCGGCTGCAGCAGGAGGGGCTTTTTAATTGTGCGCCTGATCACAAAGGATTTTGAGGGCTTCGCTACGGCCATCACGTCGAGCTGCAGAAAGAAGTGGCGGACTTAATTATCGAGCAGCACAACCGTCTCATGTGGGTCAGTGTCGAGCTGATCCGTTGGAAAGTTAGACATTGCTTGGGAGATAGGAAGTTCAGAGCATTTCGTGGGTGGGCCTAAACTTTCATGAAGAGAAATGGATTCTCTCTGCGGCGGACAACATCAATGCGCAGCATGTTACAGGGAGACTTCGATAGCTAAAAGGACTCCGTTTCCAAGAACTTGGCCTCCTAACGCGAGGAAGATGAATAAACATGTTGGCCACAATGTCTATTAAAGGTACTTTGTTTTGCGTCCTTAAGCCTCGCGTTACATTCATGGTGTTATTTTTTCCCGCTGGGCAGCATGTAAAGTCATCCCTCGCATTACATTTGTGGTCGCGTTACATTTGAGTAAATGCGGTAGTTAGAACAAAATGTTTGGAATGGTTTTTCGATTACATTGGTATCAAAGATGAAAGCTAAACTAGCCATGTATGATGCGTGTGAAAGTCCAGCAAATAACTGACCTTGTCGCTGTGCTCGCAGGTCTTGGTGCACCAGGTGAACCGGACCAAGAGCCGCCATGGTGGCCGGCAGGTTATTAGCGTCCCTGGTGTGGCCCAGTGCCTGGACGTGTGGCAGGATCGGCTCTGTGTGGGCTTGCCTTCCCTGTTCTACCTGTACAGTCTGCAGGGCACTGCGGAGCCAGTCTGTGAGTGACTGCTGGGTGTCTATCCGTGGACCACCGTTTATTTTTTGTGTCAGAGTGTAAAAATGTTCATCAAGCAAAGAACGGGCACAGAGTATTGCGGTCATTTAGCTGCGCAAGCAATTCTTGTAGATTGATAAGAGGGGATGGGTGTCATGAGCAGATGCGCTACTAGACTGAGAAGATTCATCCATTAACTACTAGTTTTTATTTACATTTCTTATTTATTTGAATGTAAGTTCACATCCTGCGAGCTGCACTTATGTGTAAGATGCGTTTTTATGGCTGATGACCTCAGATTAGCAGAGTAAGTTACAGTCACTTCATCTCTCTGGTGGGAAAATGAGATGAGGAGTAGAATAACAGTCCTTTCAGACAAAGCACAAAACATCGAAATGTAGTGTACAAACATCAGACATAGGCCATATAAACAGGAACATTAACATGCAACCAATGACTTCGATCGCAGTGCGAGTGAGAAGCCCTGTTTTTTTTTTCAAGCAATTTTTTTTTTGTGTGGATTGAATACTTATTCAGGTCTGGTGCAGAACTAAGTGTAAATTTGGTTCCTGAATGCAAACTAAATTTTCCTTATCATACTACCAATGCCTGTACATCTGTGCCTTTGGAATGGTAATACTAATAATAATAAGCCAGTGATGATGAACAAAAAAAAAAATGCTCTGGACAGGGTGAGGGTCTCATGCTTGTACCCTGGACTACAACAAGTTCCTGCTCAACCTCAGAAGTTTGTGCAAATAATGTTTAGCTTTCATTTTTGGCTGTGCAGCTGTGCTGAGGTGGATGCTAATGAGTAATTACTTCTTTCATTGAAGAAAAAGGGTGTTCCATCTCCTCATCCTCACGAACTCGTCTTCACTTGTGCATTGTTGTGCTGGAATTTTAGAGCGTCTGAGCTCAGTCAGCTGTGCACAGTGGGAGGGAGGGAAGAAATTGTCAGTTATTTAAAACGTGCTTGCTCCCCCCCTTTTCTTTCCTTTCCCTGTGGAATCAAGGAGTGCTGAAATAGGCAGCTTTATTCTGAGCATATGTTCTCTCAGTGAAAATACTGATATGATGATTTTCTGTCTTAGAAAGCCATGCTTCAGTCGGTGAACACCTATCTTGGATCTTGGCTAAATGATACAAACAGTGAATTCTTTTGCAGTGCCTGGTTAAAATAGGCCAAGCAGCCATTTTCTCATTTTTTTTTAAAAATCAGCTAGAAATCTTGAGAGCCTTAAAGCTTTGGAAATGAAGACCGTTACGGTGCATGTAATGTATAGTCTTCTATAAAGGTGTCTTTTCTTTCTTTCACTCCTGTGCCACACCACTTGCAGGTTTGGTCCAACCAGACAACAACCTGTCTTTTCTCCATCACAATCCCATGGATGCCTTTATGGCCGTGGAGCTTCCGAACAACGAGTACCTGCTGGTGTTCAGTCGTAAGTGCGGAGGGGGAGGTGCCCGCGTTCATTTCAGGGCGTTAAAGTCGCGCAGTGCTTAATTACCCTTGTTTTCATCCCACCAGAGTTGGGTGTGTTTGTCAACGGCCAGGGAAAGAAGACCCGTGAAAAGGAGGTCATGTTTTCCGCTGTGCCTCTGTCAGTCAGTGAGTTGTTGTTACTGTTTCTCTCTATTTTTAAAATATTTCACTTACCTCAGGGTTTAAAAGGTCTTGACTGAATTTTGATTGTGCATGTATACCGCAGAATGTAAGGACGCTATTAGTTGTCTTGGCTGTTCTTTTTTTTAGAGCGTTAGTTTGCTTATATGATGCAGGAATAGGAAAAACCCTTGGGATTCCATTGTAATTTGCATGAGCCACTCTACATTTCTTGAAGTCAGCAGCCTTTGGCACTGGCTAAGCTAATATACAACCAAGCCAAGCCAAGCGTGCAGCTTCTACTGCAAAAAGTGCCATTTGGAATTAGCCTGTCAGGGTTCCTGTCATAGTGTAATGGATAATGTTGCTAATGGCATTGGGACTGCGGGAAAAACAAATGATTTTATTGAAGATGCCGCATGATGTTATTTTTTTCTTTGCAAATATGCATCTAAATTTACGTCGAATAATGCTGAGATCAACTTCACGACAGCAAATGGGAGCAAATGGACGATGTATGTATTTGCCTTTCGTGTCCTCTTATGGCTGAAATGAGCCACGAGATGCTGTTTTACAGGTGTTGTTGAGCGAATTCAGTACTACATAGCACATGGCAACTCTACGGTTTGCGTCTCATGTTCATAGAATCACTGTTTCTTGAGGAATTTTCATTTGTATTAGCCTTACTGCAATACTGTGTGTGCTGTGTACTAAATCAGTCAGTTTTCGTTTCTCTGTGGTGAGGCCTTGGTGTTGCCTGTGCTGATGCAACAACGTGATGCGCAGGTTATTTTGACTCGTACCTCTGTGTGTACATGGAGTCCCACGTAGACGTGTTTGAGGTGACGTCTGGAGACTGGGTGCAGACGATGAACCTGAAAAAGGCAAGCCATGCGTGGTGTATTCTCATGCTGTACTTTTTTTTCTTTTTTTTCTTCAATAATTACTTTGCTACTGCATAACCCCAATCACTGCTGGTCCCTGTTTGTTTTAGATATTTGAATAGTGAACAACTTGCAGGCAATTTCCTAGCTGCAGTGCGGCTGTCTACAATGGTAGTAACAAAATTATGCTGGAATGTTTTTGCCTTTGCACTGGGAATTGGCAAGTCATTTTGCAAATAATGATGGCAGCTCGGCATTCAAAAGATAGTGAGGACCAGGGTTGTTGCATAGAAATATCCAAATCAAGTGGTGAAGCGGTTGGCTTAGGTGCTTGCTGCCAAGAATGAGGATACATTTCTGACTTGGGGCTGCCAGAGCTGCATTCGAATTGACCTGGAAAACAAAAGATGCACGCCGCATATTCAGATTATAATGGGTGACAAAAGCAGATGCTCCATTTTGTTACCTTTGTTTGCTTGTGCTAATGTTTGACGTGGCGAGACCTGTGGCTGCAGTGAGTCTTTCAGTATTTACCGTGTAATAAAATGGTCAAGTTACATTGGATGCATTCAGGTATATTGAAAACATGAATAAAGTTCTTTCTTTACTACTCTTGCATATCTCACATGTAATCAAGTGTCCATCGTCACTTGGACTAATGAACAATGAATCTGGACTTCAGCTGATGGATTTGTGTTTGGGAGGACTGCTGGTTTAACTCAGACAATTCTCTACTGCTCTGGTGTACTTGATATTAGCCTGAAAACTAAACATTTCGACAGATTTGCCTGTCTGGTTGGGTTTGAAGACTTATAATGAACTGCAGATCTCCAACCAAAAAACTTTAATTTCAAACCCAACGTATCGAAGCCGACTCGACTCTGAGCTACTTAGGGGTGTGGCACCTCATGTGTCTTGTTTTTGTCACTTTTTCAGACAAAGCCCCTGTGCCGTGACGGACAGGTGTGCTTCACGCTTGCCACGGAGGCGCCACATGTGATATACATGCACCCGATACACCGGAGAGAGCAGGCAGTTCGCATATGCGGCCCAGCAGAGCCCGGCTCCCACCGAACCGGCATGGGCGGAGGCATGACCCACGTGGCTCCTTCCCTCAGGGGGTCCACATCCTCCATGGCAGCTGCACTGGTGACACGGGCCAGGCGGAGGTTCTCGGTGCGGGAAGCCGAGAAGCAGAAGGGGTGAGTGCAGGTTCACTGCGAGCCAGCTCCGTGATGTGTGTGTTGAAGCTTCCGTTTTCGCCAAGACATTCGATCCCCTTTTACTTGCTTCGCCGGCTAGAATTGAAAGTTGCTGAAACACACTTGGAACCATTGGAAAGCATTTTGAAGGTACCACTTGGCTCGAGTTATGCTTTGGCCACTTCCAATTGAACTTTTTAAACTGGGTGTGCAGGGAACAAGCCCCGCTCAACAGGGCATATGCGGTGCCAGTGATGCCCGGTTAGTCTTGTGTAAATTTCGTTGTTTTCATTTGCACCGTTTTCATATTTATTTTTGTTTTTTCCACACACAAAAAGGAAAAAGAAAAACTGGAGGTAGCAGTGTTCTATTTTTCACTGACACCAGCGGCAGTTGTTCTGATGCAGTAGAAACCACCCATGATGTCAAGAACTTGAAAGGAGCAAAGGAGATCGCTGATAACAGTATTTCAAAGCATTTTAACGCTTGCTTGCCTCCCAGGCTTTTTGGTGACATTTCTTTTTAACAATCTGTCACACTTAGTTTTGTTTTGCATGCAATGAATCACATTGCAAAGGGTATTGGCACTTTATTGTGCTTTTTGTGCTGTTCAATGCGTGAATTTATGACAGTCAGTGGGGGTTCGCGTGCCTGGACAAGCCCAGGTCTCTACAGAGGGCCGGCAGTCAGGCACTTACATTTCAGCCATACAGAATGTGACATGCTGAGCAATCTCCAATCCTTGCTTGTCTCTTTCCCAGTGGCGACCGGCGATCGAGGATGATCTCTGCACCATCTAATTTCAACCACATCCAGCACATGGGTCCTAGTGAGCTGCAGAAGCTCATTGATCTCCCTACGGTGAGAAATTCCTGCACTCATTATATAAAGTGCTTAGCGTGCCAGTATGCACTGAGAAGAAATTAAAAAAGAAAACTAATATTTTGGGGGGAAGGGGGGGGGGGGGGGGGCGGGGTTGAACTTGCTAAGGATGGGAGGCTTAGCTCCATCATATCTGTATTTTTAATTAACCATTCTCATCCTTCGTCTCTGGGGGAAAGCAGAATCCGACTGCAAATGCGCAGTTTAACTTCTTGCAGATTTTAAAATACGATAGCGTGGCATATTAGCAAACTGGTATGCATTATCGCTCGCTGTTTTCCGCGCAGACGGTGCAAGGAGTCGCTGCCATGGAAGAGAAACGGGCGTGGGTCAAGTCTGTGAAGCCGCCAGGTTGTCACATCAGTTTTTATCTGTTTACTTTTTTTTTTCATTTACCCCATTGGCTTTTTTATTTGTGCTTAATTTTTTATTTTAGAACAGGGTGTGAAACACAAATAAAACAACTTATTGTGCACAAACAAGACGCAAATAGTTGACTTGAAACTAGACACAATAAGAGTGCATCACTTGTTACAGACAGAAATGTAATCGCAATCTTTGATTGCCGTAATGTAAAAGTTAGCCAGCAGAGCTCAGCAAAAATAATGTAAATGTTATCGAAACTCCCGGTATTTGTGGACTAAAAAAATGCACAATGTCAGAAAATAACAACTATGCATCTCTTTCAACTAGTGTGTCAGAACCTGTACTCTTTATTGCTGTTTCATATTTGTGCATGCTGATTTGGGGTCTTCCACCCACCACATGGTTGTACTCCAGGTGTCCCACTGCAGCCCAAGCGGCCAGCACCTCTGGCTCCTGGCACCGTACCCAGGACAGCAAAATCCTCTCTGACTGCATCACCCGATGGATCACTGTCTTCGCAGGAACATGGATCGATGCTACAAGGCTCCACACATGATGTGAGTTGCGTGGCACGAGGCAGAAGTTGTGCGATATCTAGCTTTCTTTTCTTTGCTGAAAGAATAAGGCACACGTTAAAATCTCACAAAAATGAGGCCAGTAGCCTTTCAATGAAGGGCCATTACAAGCAATGAGAGGATGTTTATACTGTATTTGAAGTTGAAAGTTTATTTGTGATTCTAAAAGAAATTGCTAGAAGATACAGTGATAGGTCCCAAGGTACAAGACCGCATGTGTATCCTCCGATGGACACATTTTCTTTCCCCAAAAATCTCTGAAGATTTGGAGGTGGTGTTTTCATTACAGGGCGGTAAACTATCCAGCAAAAATTTGAAGCAGTAAAAGATGGAGAGATGGGAGGCTTGTGGAATAAAGTACTTCATTCATACAACACACCTTCGAAAAAAAAAAAAAACACACTCTTCTGCATGGTTTCCATGCTCCATAGTATGGTCAAAAAATTTTGTCTTAAACCTGCACGCATAACTCACTTTGTGGCCCATAATTTTGTCCAAAGAAAGCACATCTAAAGTTCACTCTAGTACAACTCGCAGCATTGAATGCCAAGCCGAACCATAGCAAGCTACTATAGTATTTAACATGGCAGTGGTTTCTCTTCTTGTATTCCTCGCGGAGCATTTTTGTTGGCTGTTCATCTCATTGGGTGAGGAGGTATAGCAACGCTGACATTCGACAGATGACTCTTTATGTATTGCATAGTTATGCATTGCATATTGGCTAGTGGCTTGAAAGCGATGAAGATGCATGCGTATGGCATTGGAGTTATGCCAAAACTTTTTGCAGCTTTCATTGAAATGGTAAACATTTGCTGAGGCTCTTACAGCGTTAGCATTGTAGGTGTTGGGGCTTTGCAAGTTTAGAGAGTTGGTGAGGATGGTTCTGATTTTCACTTGTTACATTCTTCTTTAACTGCATTTTTTAAATCGAATTGGTTTATTGAACATATAATAAATTGAGCTAGGGTATAATCTTTACTTGAATATTGGGCCAGCTGGTCTTAGCTACGTGGCATGAAAAGGAAATATAAACTTTTTGTTTTTATCCATGTGAAATTTCATAGCCAGCTTGTACCATTTCTGCTTTTGTAATCAGCACTGCTGCACTTACAACTTTTGTTTTCTTCTTTAATTTAAGGGTTGGTATGTATGAAAGATCTTTTTTTTTTCCCATGCAGTATTGTTCTTCCGCAACGTCTGCTCTTGCTTTCAATGGAGATTGCACTGGGGTTGCTGTGGGTGCGCTTTGCAACAGTTGCATGACGTGGTTGCACCTTAATGAATGCTAAATGTTTGCTGCGTGAAAAGCACATGAAAACCGAGTGAGTTTGTTCTTTTTCCTGACATAACTGATGCACTCCGGAACTGAGTAGCAACTGTGGAATGGCTGAAAAAACCTGACATCTTGTTTGTATAGTTAATTTTTGATACAGTAGTGCTGCTTCACTGATTTTTGGCTGTGATTTTACCTTGCATTAATTATATTTATTGCATACCCCATCCCTTGTCTTCCTTTGTGGAAGATGTTTGCTTCATTACGCATCACCATTTCTCAGTGCCTGTGCAGACATGCTCAGAGCTTACTGGTTTACAGTATCAGTGCTAACATATTTCTGCTTTTTTTTTTTTGAAACATACATCACAGTGTAAATAGCACTGCATTAAGTTGCTCTGCAGACAAGTCAGTCAACAAGCACCAGTTTGTGAAAGGCTATTCTGGCTGTGTTTTGCCTGCAGCTACAATAAAATCTCATTCTTTCAACCCCAGTTAATTCGCAGATTCGGGTAATTCGAACTGCTGGCACGAATTGCTGGCCCGTGTAAGGCTATGGTGTCGGACGCTCGCTAATTCGGATGTTACATGTCGTGCTCCGGTTAATTCGAACGGGCTGCCAAAGGGAGGCGCTGCCCAGGCATGGCCAGCATGGCAAGCCGTTGTAAAAATAGCCCCACTCAAAACCCAAATTCCATGCCGCAGAGTCGCCCCTGCACATCTGACGTGCGCGCAATGATAAGCATGACGAAAAATGGGCGGTCTCGTCTCCGAGAAGGGGATGACCACTCACTTTCGGCTTTGCTTTTGTGAGCTACTCACTAGCCCTCAGCAAGAGGGGCTATCGGCTGTGCATCAGCCAGCCAACCTAGCTCAGCTGCACGCTGTTTCAGGTGATGATTGGCTGCACTGTGCGTTTCCCTCGCTTCCACACATGTGGTTCTTACATTGCGCCGAAACTGTGTGCAAGTCGAGTGTTGTTCACACTTTGTGCGGTGAGGCCTCCTCACACTCGGGGCAGCCGCTTGTAGGAGGCACCGCTCCTCACCATTTATTAGCAGCCGTGCTTCGATGTTCACGAAAGTGTGCATGCAATAAAAGCACATTGATGCAAATATGAAATATAGTTGTCGTTGCTCCGCTCTCATCCGAAAAGCAGGTGACCATTCTCCAGTCTTTCACCAAATAAATTTATCGTGGTGCAAGCGGTTCTTGCGAGTTATTTCGGTGTCGTTTGGTAATTCGAGCATTTTTATCAGTAACTTGATGGTCAATTTAACAAGCTTTTACTGTATACATCAGTTACTTAGACAGCTCACATAAGCTTCACAAAAGAGTGGCATATCGAAGCATCTATCACTAATTGTCATGCTGTGTTCCTGTGATGTGTGCAGCTATATGGAGCATATATTCAGCAGTTCTGTTCATTTCATTGTATTTATTGTCAGTGCCCGGACAATATGCACAGCTGCTGAGGCAAAGTTTTCATATGTTGCGCTGATGTGCAGTAGATTTCCTTTGTTTGTTTTAATGATGTAGACAAAAAAGCGGTACAATGCTAGTATCAGTCACAGTGATGATAATGCATGGTTTCATCACGAAAGTAGTACTGAGAAATCGATGCAAAAGTTAAATGGACTCATGAGCATGCAGTTGTGGATGAGCGGGTCACGATCATGGCGTTGCTGCAGGTTCCTCAGCGACAGCTGTCAAATGCACATATTCCAGTTCTGCAGCATCGCCCATGTAACACGGAGCAAAAACAAGGAGGAACGGGAAATGGTGCCGTTCCTCACACTAAGGATTTGTGGCATCCTCTGTGCACAGTGGTGCAAACTAATGCTTGCGCCTTTCGCACCTCTGAGCAGTTGCTGAATGTCGTTTACACGAGTGTGGTAACTGTTGGAGAGTTTTTTTTTTTTTTTTTAAGCATGGGAGCACTTTTGTTGGCTGTGATGCAAGCCAGCATTCTTTATCATCTCACTGTATGTGTTATTTATTTCTCTCTTTGCAAATGTCCGATTACGACAGGACTCAAGGGGACAGCAGGCAAGCCCACGCCACTCGATCGCGTCCAACAACAGCTCCAACCTGAGTAGCCCTCCCAGCCCTGTCGACCTGGGCCTGGGACTGGAAGATACGCGTGAGCAGTTCTCTTCAAGCTACGAGTCCCAGAGCTAAGGTTCCTGCTGTGGTCATCATTGTTCAGCCAATTATGTTGCTGTCAGCGTCTTTTGTTGGTTCTGTTTCCACTGTAATATGGGTGCCTATGAGCCAGTTGATGGCGAGGAAAAACGAAAAATTAGCTGGCACTGCTGGAGATTTTCAATTTTTTTTTGTTTTTGCTCAGGTGACAAAACTCAGCAGGTAACGGTCACTGAGGTCTGTCGTTGGTCAGCAACTGTGCGCACCAAGATGCAGGTCCCCATGTATGTCGCAAGTGGACCTGCTGTGTGTAAAAAGTGTTGGCCGTATTCGGCATACAGTTGCTGGCAGGACTGAACATTCACTCTACCTAGTGGTGCTCATAGCAACTACCAAACTGTACTTGGTGTGGCTGGCAAACAATTTTGCATTGTCCGTGGACAGGCCCACTAGGAGATGAAGAGCTGACATGCGTCACAGACGCACAAGTGTGTGATTGAAGCTCAGCATTGTTTCACAGTGCTGAGTGCCTTGTGTCACAAGTAGTATTCACATTCAGGAAAGACCGTCGCACTGCCTGAGACAAGGCTGGAGTGTGACGTGGGCGTGGAAGTTCGTGTGGCTAAGAGATGAGACGCGCTTTCTTCAGTGGCTCAACGCGAGCATCTTGCCTGTTTTAAGTATGTGATCGTTACTGGAAGATTCGGTTCTTTCAGGATTTGAAATGTTGCTAGCACTGACAGTGTTGTGCTCAGGCTACAGGGAAACCCTACTAAGTCTTTCAGGATTGCGTTTGCACTGCTGTGTAAGCAGAGGTTTCTCATCTGATTCAGAGTTGAATGTATTACCATGCACCTTGCCTGGGGCGCTGGGCAACATTTTTCTGTATAAATGAACTTGGCACCCACAGTGCGTGCAGTGCGCACTCAAAGTGCAGCATGTCTTTATTAAGTTCCTCTGTTGGTGGCATCAGTGTATAGAGCCTTTATTAGCGTATTCTGCTCTAAAAATATACGATGGCATTTCTCTTCTGCTTCGATCTATTTGCAGAGTTTATGTGAAAAAGCAGAAATTATTATTATTATTATTATTTTTGTTTGACGACATCAGTAAAAGGTGAATCAGTTCTGAACCGGGGTTCACTTGCTCTCCTAGTCATTCGTGCCGACCTCGGATGACTTGAGCATTGCTGGCTGCCTGTAAGGGGGCGTATAGAAAATATCTTGGCCATGTAATGTTCAAGCCACATTTATAGGCTGCCCCATGGCATGTGCAATACATCTGGCCATGCTGTGGAAAGCAAAGAGCTCGGTAGCGTGTGGCATACCAATGGCTGGGAATGCAAAGAGAACGGTTTCATGCCCGTTGAATTGCACCTCGTGGCACGCCTTCGTGTTCCATGTGCAACTGCTTATGCGTACTTGAGACGGGTATTTAGTTGCTCCATTGGCAACATATCTTTTGTGATTCTTTTTTTTAACTTGTTATAGAGATGTTTTGCTGAAGCTGTCACTGTGAAAAAAAAAAAAAAAGACTTCTAGCTTGACGTGTTGCCATGCACTGATCAAAAAGCAGCACAAGAAGCAATGAGTGTGCTCTTTATGAAGTGTAAACACTTTTACCAGAGTTTGAAAATAGAAGCTGCAGGCTTATAATGTGGAATTGTTTGTTCTATTCTATTATAGGCTTTACTTGTGGAAGCAGTGAATTTGTAAATGGAACGACACAACAGAAATGGTTTGACCGATGTGTGTGGCACGAACGTCTACTGAAAGCTTGCGCACGGCATTTGCTGTGCTTTGCATTTTTGTTTGGGTGACAGCTACTGGCAACAGAAACCGGCATTGTTCCCAGGGTGACAGGATTATCGTGGTTCGGCTTTGTTCTGTGCTATGGTTCGTGCACAGGGCACTTTACTGCTATTCACAGATTTTTTTTTTTTCAACAGAAAAGAGTAACATTGAAGTGGAGCAGACATGGGACTTGCAGGAGTCATGTGAATCCTTTGATTTTAAAAATGAGAAAGAGACTCCCAATCTTTGACTGCTTTTGTCAAAGCTAAAATATTTCATTGCATAACTAGCATTGTTAAAACGAATGCTCTCCCTTCGAACTCTGTACATCGTGGTGCAACGATGTGGCACTGGAGTTGTTTTGTTAACAGCACCGGAATGCAGTCTTCTTGTGTAATCTGTCAGGGACAAGGGCATGTTTTGATTTCCTCTGACTGTCTACTGCGCTCCGTCTATCGAGTACAATCATTTGCTGCCACAGATGCTTGTTGCCAAAACGGGAAAGGTATCCAAGTGTTTTTCATGCTTGTAGTTTTTTTTAACATTATCCTAACCCCGCAACGTTTGCTCTTTCTTGAAGTACTGCCAATGTAGAGCATGCAACTGCTGAATATTTGCTTTTGCGGTTGTCGCTAGTTGCACTCATAGCATAGCTTCGGACAAAAGAAAAAAAATGTATACTGCATTGAGAGCAGACGATTCCAGTTTTCAGGGATATGCGCATTCTTCAATTTGCAATTTGTACTCTAACATGAAACTCCAAGAAAATTTGCAAAAAAGACCACAGTTTTATAGGCTAATAGTTGGCAGATCAATCCACTGCTTTAAGTAGGTATGCTTGAGTGGCCATGGACCATGTCAGCGTTGGTTACTCACCACGACTGCTCTTACTTGCCGTGACTGCTGCTTTGAGCTGCATTTGCTGTCAAGAGCACATTTCCCTTTGTTTGCCAGTGTGCTTAGCTAATGTAATATCTTTGCACTTTTTCTCTTACGAACCTTGCTGTCATATTTAAGATCCCGTTGCTCACACACGATGTTCTGTACTGGGACAATCGACGTAATCTCAGCAACGGTTCATGCCTGATGACAACAGGAATGACAAGCACGGGCGCCGGTGAACGGCAATAAGTGCATGTTGTATAGCTTCAGAAAAGAGTTGTTTAATTTATTTCATGACCGCAGCCTCAGAGGAGCCTGAAGAGTGAGCTGTACAATGCCGCATGCCTGCCCCCTCATAATAATACGGGAGCAGAGTTGTTTATTGAGTACTCGTATATAAACTTAGGCCTGCTTTAAAGAAAAAAAGAATGACATGTACATTTGGGAGGCCCTCCTCCGCTTTGTTGGAGAACTTGTGTTTGTATTTTGGTTTTTACAGAGTACAAAATATGCTAGCACTGTTGGTGCAGTGGGTGCTATGTGACACAGGAGGGGTTGCTGCGATTCATGTAGGACGACGCAAAAGGGTCATTCAATCATGAGACTCGATGATCTTGGCCAGGGTGTCTAATTATGCGTGTTTGTGTACTCGTGCGCCATGCAGCCTCTGGCTTTGAACGACCAAAGCCGCGAGGATGTGAGCAACTGCAGCCAACTCACAGGATGGAAAAATCTTCTCTCTGCTTGCCTTTTATCCCTCTCTGCGTGCATTTCCATATTCCTCTGCTGCTGGTTGTATAAGGAACGCATTGCTGCCTGCTCTGTTGGTAGAAATTGCCAATTCACAAACATGAGTGTACATAAGTGTAAAACATACGATGAGAGTAGTAAAACCAAGTATGGTTCTCTTTTTACTTGTGTCGTTGCGTGCTTTTTTTTCCAAATGTTTAAGCAACGCGTACAGCAGACGGGAGTGCAACGTCCAAAGTGTGCGTTTTGTGTTGGAGCGAGTGCAAAAACCATATCTCGGTGCTTAGTGAAGCATATTTATTTTTGTTTTCCTGCCCCCAGAATTTCTGGGTAGAGTTGTGTGTTTTAGTACTAGCATAAATTTCGAAAGCTTTTATTTACACAATTTAAAGACTTTACGGTGCTCACAGTCGCAATCTGTTCACCACAACAGCCACTTTTTGATTTTTTTCAAAATGAACTCTTTTCACTTAGCCAGTGCTCACTGTCGTCGTCTCTCCATTGTTACCATTCCCTTTGAGTCTTGCGTGTAAACCAGCCAGGTTAGGCCTTTGCTGACCCTGGGTTGAAAAAAGGAAGGTGAGAAAAAAATCCACTGTCAGTAATGACCCAAGCCTCGCTTCATCAAGAAGGTTAAAAACAGTGGTCAAGAGATGGTTTTCAAATTATTCCACCTTGTGCTATGGCACAGCGTGCAGTATATTGACGTATTTAATGGCAGATAAAAATTTAGTCGAATAAATTTCCGTGATCGCCTCTGTATATTCATGTCCTGTAGCTAAAGTGAAACGAGTGCACTTTATCTGCAGCGACTCAAAAATGATGTTTGGTTAATTTTGTCTGTGGCAAAAATTTCCGCCTAGCTTTCTGCGCAAGGTGTTGTGCATTGAGTATCGCATATTAGTAAACAGAAAAATGTGAATGTGTTTCTACTTTAACCATTTGCTCACCTTACTGCTACAAAAGTGCGTGCTAAATCTCCATGTAGGCCTTGCAGCTGCTGCATAAGGGACGTGTTAATGTTTCAGCTCTTGAGTGCACTTCCAGATGCAATTAATATTTTGTGTTGCTTGGGTAGCAGTACCATGACCTTGATGTGTGCACTGCTGTTCTTAATTAGGAGACCCTGTGTATTGCATAGCCTCCAGGAAAGCGGCAATGTAAATACTTAAGTTTGTAAACAAATACGAGCACCAATGAAGACACAGAAACCTTTTCCTCGGAAGGCAGGAATCGCAGGTCCACAATTGGCGTAAGAGATGGCCTCCCGTGGGCGCACTGGAAAGGCAGTCTACACTTGGACAGAGCTTTCAGAATCTTGACGCACTCGTGCTTCTCCAGAACACTGCCAAACCTAATGGCGCCTGCAGAGAGAAACCACCCAAATTCCTTTCACACATGAGACTCCCATGCACAGCTCACGCTTCAGTCAATGGTTCATAAGTGTTCCCAATACCGTGGCATGCCTGAGAGCTGAGGACGTCCATCAAGAACTTCGGCAAAGCGATGGCGCTATGCCTTGTGCCCAGCAGTGTTTCCGTGTGGTCTCGGACAAGCTCCTGCAGGGGGAAAGGTGAGGTGATGAAACAAGCGGCTAACAGCATACAAAGTTCTGGGAAAGTTCTCTGCGTTTTTCTGTGAATATTTTCTGTTTGTGGCACTTGAAAACGCAGCACATGCACGCACACAAACATGAAACAGTCCAAAAGGGCACATGATGATCTTGATTGCAACAAGTACTTGTGAGCAGAGTAACAACATGAAGAATTTTAATCACTTGCTTAGTAGTTTAGTTTCTCCAGCTACATCACGAGTTTCACCATGCCACAGCCGTTATGAAAGCTTTTTTGCAGTTCGAGTCTTTCAGGAGAAACTCTGAATGGCAAATGAGATCAGAAGCACCTTATTTGATGAGTGAAAGATTCCCCCGTTCATTTCTGCATATTCTCATGCAAGGACAAAACAAAGACAACTTTCTAAGCACATTGCAGCGCATGCAATAAGACCAGCACAGGTGAAAGCCCACTGCTAAACCCTACAATGCAGCTAGCCTGTCACTCAACTGGAAGCTGCTGCATAGCAAAGCAATGTTGTGAAGCATTTGAAATCTACCAACATCACAGCCCTTACAGAAACAGCATCAGTCGAACCTCTTAACGCCGCCGCGGTGGCTAAGTGGTTATGGTGCTCGGCTGCTGGCCTGAAAGACGCGGGTTCGATCCCGGCCGCGACGGTCGAATTTTGATGGAGGCGAAATTCTAGAGGCCTGTGTACTGTGCGATGTCAATGCACGTTAAAGAACCCCAGGTGGTCGAAATTTCCGGAGCCCTTCACTACGGCGTCTCTCATAGCCCGAGTCGCTTTGGGACGTTAAACGCCCATAAACCAAACCAAACCGAACCTCTTAACAACACATGGTATTACACAAATTTTTCTCAAACCTCCAGCAGAATCAAGGCACAATTCATGGAATCTTACGTTGTGCACCTGTGCTTTATGCTGAACGGTTTCCTTTGATGACTGCACTGTTATCTCGTTCTCTTTCCTTATTGGTTAGCTGTTGTGCACTGGCCAGCCAAGCAACGCTTCCACGGATAGAAGTTCCACCATGCTTTCCACAAAATTTTGCTTATTCAAGTGTGCTTGTTACTAACTTGTAATATTATTCGGTGCTAACACAAATTTGCTTGTAAATGAACTCATCATCATTAACATAACTACATCCACTGCAGGACGAAGGCCTCTCTTATATCCCTCCAATTAACCCTGTCCTATGCCAGATGCATCTACCTTATCCCTGCACACATACTAAGCTTATCCGCCCACTTGATTCTCTGATGCCTCCTGTTATGCTTGCACTCAATTAGAGTCCACTCCAATACCTTAAGGGCCCATCGATAATCTTGCCTTTGCATTACATGCTCTGCCCATGCCAATTTCTTATTATTCATTTCGACTAGGATACCAGTACACAACTCATTTTTGTTCCCTGACCATTAACTTCACTAAATAACTGTCCAAAGCTTTTTACTAGGCACACAGAATGCGTACAAATGGAAACTGAAAAAGATTAATGACTGACCTCCATGCGAGATGCAAGAGTGGATGGTCTGCCAGCCCGCTGTTCGCCTTCCTCTCTCTCCAGAAGGCAGACCGGCAGACGTGTGAATGACAGGCAACAGTCGTGCACAGTGTAGTGGATACCCAACCTGCGCATTTCCTTCTCGCACAATGCTGCTCGTCGCAGGGTGTTGGGTTCCAGAGCCACGGTCAGCTCGGTCTTCAGGCTCGAGGATCGAACACACTTTGCTTGCCCCCTTGCTTCATACTGGTCTGGCGCAGTCCAAGAGACAAACAATGCAGGTACTTTGAGAATATGCCAGAGGTAATATCAGCTGCAGGAGTAGGTTAACTGCGTGCAATAATACCTCCGTGTCAAGTTACCAGCATTCCTTTACCTTGAACAGAAAGTACAAGGCTAACAGTTGCAACGTCATCCCATTGGAGAACAGTAATGAACAAAAAGCTGCTTTGCAAAGCATTACTTGCAAAGTACAACAGCAGCAATATAAACAAATATGTGCACAGTGCGACAGCAACAGATGTAAACGATAGTAAGATATATTCTCTTGCACTGGTACGGCTTGCAAAGAGATTGTTAGCTCTTTACTTACTTTCTAAAAGCCACTCAAGCCGAACCCTCTCGTGGGCTGCGTGTTGGTCAAAAAGCACTACCAAGCTCTCTTCTGGAAAGAGAATGAAAATTCGTCATTAATCGTAATCAACAAGAGTGTTCTTACAGTACGGAGTACTTGCGAAGAGAACCTCACCCTGCACAACCCCGTTGTGAGAAAGAGGCATGAGGCAGGCAATGAACTTTGCATCCACCTGGCCTATAACCTGAAAGCAACACAATGGTGGAGCATGCATTGTGCACGGAAATAAGCATGCCTGTAGCAACAGCATACAAGCTGCGAAATGTTCCGCACGTACCTTGACGTAAGCCAGCATTTCCTTTGTGAACTTGTACAGCTGCGTGATCTTGTAGAGCGCAGCTGTACAATTCTCCTTGGATAGCAGTCCACCATTTGCAATGTCCTTGGTGCCAAAGGAACAGGGAAATTCATCAGCACAAACATAAATTCAAGATGCGTAAACTCCATGAAAAGCCTGACATTTAAACTGCTTGTGGGTTCTGGAGCTGACCTGGCCAGTGTTGCAGGCAAACACGGGGTTGTTCCACACACGAACCATGTCTGCAACATCCGCTTGCTCAGGATCTTTGTTGTGGATGGAAGAAAAAAAGAACGGAAAGAAAAACTAAAACACGACCCTGAACTAGTTAGTTTATTCCGCCTGAAAGAATTTCTTGTGTTGCGAAAAGCACACGGACAAATTTCTGAAAAACGTTGTGATCAATCTCGTGCTCGAATTTTCGATCAACAATTAAACTAGATCAAATACGCTGCTTTGTTTGAAGGATTGCATGAGTTGCCCCGATTTAAATACATAAACTTTGAAGCAAGGCAACTACATTGGGGTTTGGGAAGTGCTACAGGCAATATATGCAAAACGGGGGGGGGTCTTTAAATGTGTTGGTGAGTTTTCTGCGCTTTTGCATAGGAAAGGATGACAAATTTTAAGAGTAGTTGGATGATGCACGTCTGTTTTTACTGGTCTTCTTTACACCATCTGTACTGAAGCTCTCAATGTGTCCTCGAATAAGAACGTTAGCACCAGTTCCATCACATCCTTGTCTCCTTTTTTCATTGCTAAAAATTATTTCTGACAGTGCCAAAAGCAAACCGGGTGTCTAGTTACCTACAGCTGCAGCAGCTGCTCTGGTCACTGGGACAGCATGAACTGCAAGTGCAGCAGTGCTTGGCAGTTCGTAGACTGTGATATCGCACAGCCTGTTATGAAACATGGGCATGTTGACAATTGCTACGCATGCCACAGCCACAACTTCTCTCAGTTCAGCATGAATGAAAAACTGAATGCAGGAGGTTTTGTTCTCATTTTACTATTTTGTCTTCTGTTACTGCAGGAGCAATACAACTGTCACACTGCGAAAAATGTCGATCTGGGTGGCCAAAGCCTCCGCGGTGGCAGCACCACACACAAGCCACCTTCCCACTGCATACCCCTAGCTAGGGAGCTGCCCAACATTCTTCGCCACCCTTGATCCACCTCCTCACTCCAACCTCGCCCACCCTCACCCTCCATAAAAATTCAGTCACGTGTGTGGAGGCTCAGCGTAGAGTAAAAGCATCAAATTGATTGCTCAGGGTAAATCCAACTGCTTCCACAGCATTGTCACATCAGATGTCTGACTGTCCCGTAATTTTTATAATACGACAGTGAAAAAGACCTTGTTGGGAAGCTGTTTCATGCTTGGAACAGCATGGCTCTGTCCTCCGTTTGAGACAACTTATACTAATTGAAACTGGCCCCCTTAGAAGACGTAAAGCACAGTCTGCATTAGATATCGTACCTGGTGTACATCCAAATCTTGTTCGCTCGTCCTGCGGCCTTGGCAAGAACTGAGGTACAGATGGAGCAGGAGCCAGGAAAGAAGTTCTTAGTGAAGTGACGTTCGGAGGCTCGGCCACTGCGTCAAATAACAGAGTGTAAGCATGGAAGACTAAGGCACTGCAAACAACCAACAACATTGCTTCTTACCAGGAGCATCCGGTTCGAGGCAAAGAGGCGGCAAGGTGAAGCACGAGTTTCCAGAAGTCATGTTGATAAACACCTTCTCCCCTGTCATAGGATCTACACATGATGCCCAGTCACCAGGGTAGAACTCAACGGTGGCGGTATTATCGCCCACATTGCCTGGTCCATCCACAATGCCAGGTTGGTCTTCCACATCGACACAGGTACCCTCTATGGGATCACTCACTTGTTGCTGTACAGTAGAAATGTCAATTGCATCAGGTTCTCCGTGGCTGTTACCCGACTGCTGCAGCTGACTCTCCCTTGGTGATGGCTGTGTGAGACCACCAAGTTCGTATTCAGCAATCTCGGTGCTCGAAGAGCTATTATTTCCCGCAGAAGGTTGTGCTACATAGGCAACAGGCGATGTCCTTGAAAGTGTTGCCTGCACAGGTGTGACACTTTGTACATTTTTGGAGAAAGGGCTGCGCTTGACGTCCTCCTGATCAACACGGGGTCTGTTGTTCAGAGTCAAATTCAGTTGGCCGAGTGAAAAGTATCTCCTGGCGGTGCTTGGAACAGGCCTGTCTTTTGGACCATTGTTGACACAGTTTGGTATCAGTGCTGGCATTGCATGATCAACACCTGCAGGCTCGTCTTCACTCATCATACTGGGAGAAAATCCATTACTGGAGCTCGTGATGTCTATTCCTAAGACAGAATCGCTCTGTGAAGCTAACTCTGTGTCAGCAGGCTCGTCATTAGTTTCCAAGTTGAGAGCAAAGGGCTGTGTACTTTCCACAAACTCCATCGCCTCTTTGCTTTGACCTTCAAGTGTACTGCAAGATTCAGTGTTTTGCATGTATGCAGAAGGTACTGATACCATCGTTCCTGGCACGCACCCTTCTATACAATTTCCCGAACTCGTAACCACGTGGTTACTCCCTCTGCCTTGATGTTCAGAGGTTGTAAAAGATTCCGCATACTGTATGCACGTGAAAGGCAATGGTAATGATGGTTGAGGTGTTAACTTTACGGCATGGCAAGCCAAGTGTTCTGACTCATGCAAGGCTTTTTGCTGACCATGGTGGAATGTTGGCTGAGTAGGTCTAACCACCTTGTTAGATGGAACATCCACATGATGCACGGGGCAGGGCTTCATCACCTGTAAACACAGGCATCTATTGCTTGCTGTCTGCATGAACGATTCACTAGTTGGACAGCAGCGGGCCAGTTTTGACCAGCTACCCTCTTCTGGTGATGGCATGTTTGAACCAGAAAAGTAAGAGGATGTATCATAGATGCATGTACTCATGGCCTCAGCAGGAGGAGGACACGCCTTCATTCTTCTGCGCAGCTTTGTAGCCAGAGGTGTTGGCTGGGCAAAGACAGTGTGCCGCAGTGGCACCCGAGAATCACTAATTTCGCTTGTATGATAGGCATGACATGGTGCTTTACTCAAAATTACAGGCACTGATTTATTGGGTGTGGAAGCATTGTCACAGGTTACTACTGAACAGTCCTCATTATGGTGCTTTCTGCTGGAACCTCTGCAGGTTGAAGGTTTTGCTTGAATTTCACTTGGATGATAGCTGTGACATGGTGCTTTATTTAATATGATAGGCACTGAATTATCACGAGCATTGCCACTGGTTCCTTCTGAACTGTCCTCACCATGTTGCTTTCTCCTGGGCCTTTCACTGGTGGTTGAAGGTTCTGCAACTGGCTCTGTAGGCTTTTCCAAACCTTGAACCACAGGTGCATCTTTTTCTTGGTGTGGCATTTTCTCTAACATGTGGGAAGTCAGCCCCTTAGGACAGCTGGGTTTTTCATGAATGAGGTGCTGTGGTTTGTCCACTTGCTCTGATGATGCTACAGTTTTCTTCTTTTTCAGATTATTTTGTTGACGAGTGCGTTTGATTACAGTGTGATCCTTGTGCACATGATGTAGTGCTGCATTAGTACTACTTTTCTGTTCAGGGCATGTCCCTCTGGCCTTGCCTCGCCGTGAGAACCTAAATTTCTGGCTAATGTCAAAAAGTGAGTCCTTATCTTGTACGCACAGTCTGGACCTCTTATTTGCAGAAAGTGAGAAGGAAGGTGGCAAGGCAATTGCAACTTTTGGATTGCGGACTTCTCTATTGCTGTCTTTTGACAAGCTTGCCTTTCCATCCACACCTTGCACTGGTGGCTCGTTGCCATGTGCTGATAATCTCTTATTGGTCGAATGCTCTGCAGGAGTGCAGACCTCCTGCTCTGCGTTGCATTGCTCTTCAACAGATACTGTAGCATCATGGGGCCCTTTTCTGCACACTTTCATTGAAACCAGGACATTTGGGACTTCTTCGACATTGATGTTTAAATCTGCTCTTGCTAATGCCTCGCATTCTGGCGATGTTTTCTGTGAGAACACCAACTCGCCACTGATTACGAAGTTGTGGTTTATCACCCCATGCTCACGTAAGAAGCCATTTAAGAGCTGCTCAAACATCTTGGTCACTTCGTCCCAATCAGTAAACTCCACAAAAGTTTTCTGTGGTTCGTATGTAATGTCAAAAGTTCTTGAGGAACAGTTTACAAAGATTACAAACACAGGCTGTTTGTTTCTCTGTTTGCTTGGGCTTCCAGGAAGCTGTGTGGATTTTGTTTGAAAGCCGAGCACATATTTTTTGATGACATTATGAACAAGCTTGTGGATTCTAGTTTTAAGCAAAAGGCGCTTGTTGAGGTACACAAACTGGAGCTGTTTTGTTGTGTGTCCTTCAAGGCTGATGTATGCTTCTAGAGCAAACCTTTTCTTCTTCAAGGAAGCTTGCTTTAGTGTCGCCGCTTTGCGAGCCCCGAATAACTGAGCAAAAATATCAAGCACGGAATTCGTCTTGTGTGTTTGAAAATGCTTTTCGCCGGTGACGTCATTGCGCAAAGTGAACGACACTTCTGGATGGCTCAGAGCGATGCCTTCGAGGTGCTGGAGGCAGAACTCGAAGTCGATTGCTTCGGAAACGCTACCTCTCCTCACAGGCAAGTTGTACATGAAGTCTAAAATTGTGACCGTAGTTCCGACGCTAGGTCTGTTAGTGGCGGACGGTGCAAGATCTCGGAGTTTCCCTAGGGAAAATGTTTTGCACCACGACTGGGCACAGGTGGATGACTTGGACTCAATCTGCACAAGTCCGGACATTTCCACAATGCTCGAAATTGCTTCCCCGCGGTATCCATAATACTTTGGGTTGTCTAAATCGCGAAGAGTTCGACATTTGCTAGTGCAGTACCTGAAAACAGAAACAATCAGAACAGATGATGAATGATGACCTATATTTATTGCCAGAGGCATGCACAGAACAGAAACTTGGGCCAGACAATGTTTACCTTTCTCCACACTTTTCCAGTTGATCTGCCGGCATTCCGTGGCCATTATCGACGACTTGGACTTTATGGTAATGCATATTTAGACGAACGGCGATGCATGTTGCACCGGCGTCTAATGCATTCAGGACAAGTTCCTCCATACAGTGCGCCAGGCTCACGATCGCCACTCCTGACCTGAGCTTGTGGATAACTTCCGCAGGCAGGGCTTTCAGCTCCATGTTGTAGTGCTCGGAGAAGAGTGATGTGATGTTTACAAGCACACTTGAACACACTTATCACGAAACCTTGAGACTTGCCGTCGTCGAACTGGTTTTTCGTGACGAAGGAACGCGGTAAGCCTGAAGCATATACACATCCGTACGTGCGGCCTTTAATGCCATGAATGTAACTTTACGCTTAAAGCAATTAATGGTTTTCACACGCATACCTTTCAGTCGCTAAACTGCACTGGCTAATCCATGCCGAACGCCATGCCATACGCGCCGTTTTGTTTACATCAACAGGCGCCATCTGTAACGCTTGATTTCAAGTGCACTCATCAGAGGACGCCACCGACAAACGTTGGCACATGCGCAGAAGAAAAGTTGATTCAACTGAAGCGTCACCTAGCGTGGAAACTAGACATCAGTTGCACATGGCGGCTTTCGCGTGTCGTGTGCTGTGTATGTGCGGGTGAAAATCGATAGTGTACTTTCGCTCCACTCAGCTGCGGATACGTCGAGCCTGCAAATATAGGTATGTAGAGCACTTTTCTAATATCGGGCGTCGCATGATTTGCGCTGAATTTGTTTGCATTACGGTTATTCGGCGATGCGAGCCGTTCGAGGTGAGTGACATGTCAAGCGCCTTGGAGGGCTTTGTTGGCGGCAGACTGATCAGCGAATGCAGCAAACGCATTCGGACATGTTTTGTGTTTTATCATCATTTGTGTCGCATGTCTGCGCCTATGTCGCAGCCAGTGCAAACTGTAATGAGCCGCGATTCTGCAGCAGCTGCTTGCAAAGCGATCGGCTGGTTGCAAACCGTCGGCGACGCGTTCGAATTCGCAGCACACGACGCGTCTGCACTGCAGCTCGCGCTCCATCACCGCCTGCACTGCTGCGAGTGTTTCTTACCCAAGGTCAGTGGACCAGCCGCAGACCGTCGTGTCAGTACGAGTAGAGTGAATAATTTTTTATTGCTGTCTATTGACAGTGCCGAAGAGCTTTGGGTACGTCGCGACGCTAGCGAAACTAATAATCGTCTCGCGTGATGTACGGTCGTGAGGAAGCGCGACTCGTCTGCATTGTCTTGTTTTTCTTGCCGGCTGTGGAGAAATTACCGTTGCGTTCGGCATCAGAGGAATAGACGTCGCCGGCACTGTGCATAGCACGGTTAGGAGCCACTCCCGCTGTGCGGGGTCTTCCGTTCCAGCGGCACAAATTAGCGGAGGTCGGCCGGCCCGCCGGCCGGCTTGGCGACCGCGCTGTGAGAGCGCCAAGACGATTGCTGGGCGGTGCGGCGTGCAACCTGCACTTCGTCTGCCGCGCTAATCTGTGCTCGTCTCAGGGGCGCCCCTTTTTTCATGTTCGAATCTTTCCGGCTTCCGAAGTTACGTGGTCTGACCTACTCCCAGGGAAATGCAAGCGGGCCAAATGAATCAAGCCTGCTGCTCGAGCGTGCTTATAGGAAATACACGCTGCCGCCGCACTACCTCGTTTCGCCCTCTCCTGAAGCAGTCTGCGGCCCCGACACGGCGATGAGTAGCCAGAAACAAAGGCCACAAACCGCGGGCGGCAACGCGAAAAACACTCGAGCGTGTCACGCTTGGAGGAAGAAAAGCCCGACGCATGCACTACGTGGGCTTGTTAGGGTATAAGCGACAGTGGATTTTAGTGGACGCTGCTCAAGCCTCTGCGCGGTGACCTTACGTCGTTTCTCGGGGAAGTTTTTTTTGCTTGCCGAGTCGCGTTGTCCAGCGTTACACCGAGCGCTTTCGTTTCGCATAAAATGGTGTGGACGACAATTCTTCCAGGTGTCGAGGAAAAGTGTCCAGTAAGCTGGTTTGTGGCGAGCGGTTAGCCCGCGGTTTGTAATGAACCGAAAGCTCGTAGCCACCGTTTTCGAAGAAAAGTAGTTTTGCCCGTTTCTGGCGCGCGATTTGATCGCGGTAGGATTAATTTGTCAAGTACGGAGGCTGGGCGCATCGCTCGAAACAACGGCAGCTTTCCTTCCGCGCGGGTGATTTGTGAGCGCTTTGCGGGACTGTCGCGCCTGCGAGTTATAGCAAGGGGACCTCTTATGAGCCGAGTTATGCCAGCTGCTTCGCCATGTGTGTTCACCGTAGAGGACGCGTCTGTGGCAGTTGGCGCTGCGAAGAATGATACGATGGAGCGAAAAATGACTGCCGCGATCTGCGCTTTTTGTGAAGCACGTTCTCGTTTCAACATTGCTGGATGTGCCGCATTTAGTACGGTCTGTGCAGCTGGGAGTACTATACATTGCTCTTGTGTGTCATACATTCAGCGTCCTTACAAAGGTCCTTTGATATCGTTATATGTCGCTAAAAAACTTAGATCAGTTTGAGACCATTTAAGTTGTTTAGCCTCAAGCAGGGTTCGACACTAAAGAGTTAGCGTCACTCTTGTGCACCGTGTGGTTCTTCGCTGTTTGTTTTTGTAATATCGCTCCGAACGTGTTCGATAACTTTCGAAAAGTGCGATTCGTTTCGACCGCGGGCGTCGGGTCGCATTTGTCTTGAACCGCTACCGTCGGACACTCGCTTTGCATACGTAGCGTGCTGATAGAAGAGCATAGCGGACGTGTGCTAGTGCATTAGTCGGGTGCCTGCTGCGCATGCGCAGCAGTCGGCGCTGCCCCGCACCTGGCCACCACACGTGCGCAGCAAGTGTTCCGGTACACGCCTACTCTAGTACGCCTACGTTACCCAAACACTCTCCATGCCAAGGTCGGCGATGTTAGCATAATGAGAGTGCTGGTAACTGTGCATGCGTGCGGAACATCTGAACGGTATCGGTCCACGGTAGCGCTATAAGCTGAAGCGGTTTCAGCGGTAACTTGCAGAGAGCAAACCAGGCCGGCTGGTGGCGAACGTTTCTCATCAGTAACTCCCTTTGTTTTCGGTTGTTGGCTCCTGAACGGGTTGCACCGAAGAACACAAATTTGGTTCTCTGCACGCGTCCAAGGTGTTGATGGGAATCGTTTCTGCGCTGCGCGAGATGCTTCTAGCACAAGTGCCGCTTCTCTTGGGAATGCTCTGACGCTTCTCTGCTCGATGTCGCCTCGAAGCCAGCACGTGGAAAGCGGCGCCGATCTGTAGTTATTTCTTCCTCAGTGTTGATTCAGTCACACATTCGTTCCCACGAAGCCGCCTTGGCTTTCGAAGCGGAGGAGAAAGCCCTTGGCATTTCTCATGAAAGGTATACGCGCTCGTTACGCCTGCTAGGTGTGCGACCTTTCGGCGTGTTTCCCCCTCCAGCGTTTTTGTGTGTTTGCTTGCTTGTTAGTTTTTTTTTTATTTCGTCGCTTCTCGGTTCTCCAATCATGAAAGGGCAGTGGAATGTCACGGCCTTTCCAGGAAATACGACAGAAATTAAAAGTATGAGTGTTTCGGCGGCGGAGGAGAGAGCTGACGGTGGCCCTGGAGGAAGTGAAAGCCAGGGGATTCGAAGGTCGAACAGAAGAAGCAGAGACAAATAAATAGTGCGTCGCCGACCCCCCCACCCTCTCCGATCATGAGGAGCACGGCTTCCGATATCGACTGTGGTGTTTCGGGCTCCTCATAGCGCAAGGCAGTTCACTTTTGTTTGCGCCTCGGCGAAGTATTTGTAAAGGGCAGCGGGCGTCGCCGTTTCATTGTTCACACTATGCATGTTTATTAGTTCTGCTCCTTTTGTTCGCGCCGTGTTTTCGTGATACGATTCTCCGGTTTGTTTATTTAGCATTATTATATCCTGCCCTTGGTCTCGGCTTCAGGCCGCCATGTGTATGTACTACGCTGTGCTTCTGTGAGGTATTGCAGTCGAACCTCGTTATAACGAAATGGTTTATAGCGATGTAATGGATATAACGAAGGAATGGCGATTCCCCTTGGGAGCTTTCCAACACGGGCTATAACGAAGCTACGGCTATAACGAAGTAATCGCCGGGCCCCTGCAGCTTCGTTACAAGGAGGTTCAACTGTGCCTCGCTGCAGGTTGCACATACACCGGACGTGAACGAGTTTCGATTTGTGTCGCGTGTGATGAGTTAGCTGTGAAGGCGCAAACTTTCGGCTGCGCTTCAGGGCGACGAAACAATTATGGAGGTGTGTGGAGTTCTCTCTAAGGGATCCTTAAAAGGGACACCGTCACACTGAGAACGGCCTCGTCCATTTTTAGTTCTTAAAAATCTGTTGTGTGGCTCGATCTCTCTGGCTATGTTGAGATTTGTAATTTTTTTTTGCCTCGGCTGAATTTTAACTCGTGACGTCAAGACCAAAAGGACTCCGTGATCACCGCTTTGAATGGCGGTGTAATCTAGCCTCAAAGATCAGCGCTAAAAAAATGAATGTCGACGTCACTGCAGTTTGCTTGCGAAAACGGCCGACGGCGTTGGTGCGTGTATTTCATTTTGTTAATTTTGTTGTTTACCTCTCCTTGCTTATGAAAGCACGATTTTCTGTAGAAGTAACCTATTCGTCATTAAAACGCGGGTAGCTGTCGATACAGGCAAATTTTTATTTGTACTCTGTGTCACCTTTAACCCTGTTATCTTTTAGCCTGCGGCCTATATCCGAGGCATTATGGGAACGCAGCGCAAAACACAGATTCCTGGGACGCCGACGGACCTTCAGTTGTAGTTAGATTATGCGGGAAACGTATGAAACCACTTTCAAAAAGTCTTTAAAAAACGGTAAAGAAAGAGAACTGGTTAACGTGCTGTACCTGCGCTTAGCTTTAGAATGAATGAGCTGCGCTTTGTGGCGCGTTTTCAAAATGCACACTTGAGTGCCGGCTTGCCCATCTGGCCGCATCGCAGCGTTTCATTGCACGCAGTCTTTCTCCCTCCCCCCGTCTCCTGGCCGTGCTAGGCGGGCTTCCCGCCCCGTGTGGACGATCTCGCCCGAGGCGCCATTCGCATCCCGATGATGCGAACACGCTACCTTGCCGAACCGCGTGCCGATGCGGTGCGTGTCCCGGTGCGTCCGCCGCGAATTCGCCTCACGTACTGCGTCGCCAGCAGGTTCTTGTCTCCTCTCGGGGCATAGCGGGTTTGGCGTGCGGCTTCTCTGTTGTGCGCGCTGCCCCGGCGTTCACTGGTCCCTCGTCTTGCTCTTGCGGACGGGCACTGCTTGCCTCGAGGCCTTCTTTCCTCCGTTTTTTGCTGCCGCAGATTCCGTCCTGACCCCGCGCTGTATTGAAATACTGGGGCTCCGAATCCGTCTATATCGCAAGATGTGGCGCCCTCTATGGGGGAGCGGAGAAAATTCGTTTGCTACTGGTTGAAGACAAACGTACGTGGGTGGTGGTGGTGAAAAGCATTTATTTATATATACTTACAGAGAGTTGCTCGGGGACCTAGTGGGTCTCGCCCCTTACAATAGAAGGCGGAGTCCCTCATTCCGGGACCCCGTTGGTCCTGACCGCTGCGTAGGTCCGCCGAACCAGGGCCTGTGGGGCCGATAGTTCCTGGAAGCCGAGCAGAGCCGCCTCCCAGTCCTCTCGGGTAGGGGAAGGGGTGATGGGGGAGAGAAGGATTTCGCCTGCGTGCCCAAACCATGTGAAAGGTGTCGGCCACCTCCCCACAGAATGAGCAGCGGCCGTCAAAACAAGTCAAAGTGTTTGAGAACCGCCGGGTACAGCAGGGTGTTTGTAAAGAGCCTGAGGAGAGTTCGTTCGCCAACTTTACCCAGCAGTCCCTTCATAGGAACCGGGTAGCGCCGGTGTTCGGCACGATAGTGCTCATTAATGTCTTTAAAAGAAAGAAGAGGGCTGTGATCTGGGTTAAGGTCCTCCCAAGGGGACGCAGGCGCGCCTGCGAAGTGGCGCGTTATTGACAGCTGCCGCCATCTGTCGCAAGCGCCTGTCACTAACGTGAACTGCGCATGCGCAGTAGGTTTCTTTTCAACCAGTGAACCTGGAGGAGGAAAGGCGCGCACCCGCAGTGTGGCCATGTGGAAAAGGCGGATTGTGACAATCAGCTGTGTAGGTTCTTTTGCAAGACCTACACGCTGTTTTCACAACGCTAGAAGCGAGTCCGAGATTGCTTCTGCATGTTGCTCGTGCTCATTGTGACCGCGTCGATAATGTTCCCTTGTGTGCTTTCCCGTGGTCGGAGACGAATACACGCGGCTTGTTTGTGCTACGTCTCCTTATCTGTTGGTCAAGTGGAAACCAAGAAAAGGACACTATCGCGCACTGAAAGCATGTTCCAGGTTCATTGCGCGACATATACTTGACATGGCAGATGGGCGCGCTTGTGTATTTGAACGCGAGGTTGTGCGTTCGATTCCCGACAATGACCCGCAGGATTTCGGCTTCTGCGAAATGCCGGAGCTTTGGCGGTCGCAAAACCCTCCCACAGACAGCCCTTCTAGACGTTTTAAAAGAAGTGACATGTGTTGATATATTCTGAGGATAGTACGCCGATTTGTTCCTTTGAAAAAAAAAAAAAAACTCATCAACGTCGTTCACATTAAATTTGCCCGTATTTTGTGCCTGTCTGTCTATGTGTTGTGTACACACCGTACAGTTTAATAATAATCTAGGCATCTGCGAATAAATCAATTGCTGCTGCACATCGCACTGTTACTCACCATACAGCCGCCGCGATTGCTGAGTGGTTATGGCGCTCGGCTGCTGACCCGAAAGACGCGGGTTCCCGGCCGCGGCGGTCGCATTTCGATGGAGGCGAAATTCTAGAGGCCCGTGTGCTGTGCGATGTCAGTGCACGTTAAAGAACCCAGGTGGTCGAAATTTTCCCGGAGCCCTTCACTACGGCGTCCCTCATAGCCTGAGTCGCTTTGGGACGTTAAACCCCTATAAACCATAAACCTATAAACCAAACCGTTGCTCACCATACGGCATACATTTCAACGCACTCCCCTACACCGCTGAGTGAACGTAATTGCGTGTGCGTGAATTCGCATGCCAATTACCGCGCAAGAATTACGGCAGGTGGAGAACCCGCCCTTAGTTTGCGAGGAGATCGTTTGACTGCGGTTACGCAACTTCGAGCCATTACGCTTGTCGCTGCCCACTTGCGAAACGGCTGAGCTCGCACTGCACTACTGCAGAACTCGTCGGGCGCGTTGCTGGAGGATTGCTGAGCGCTGCTGTGTACAGCAAAATCTGTTGGAACAGATTTGGTTTTCGTTATTTATTTTTTACGTCATTTGGACTAGCGTGCTGGTTTTTTTTTTTAAATCTGAGGCTCAGTGCGTGCCAGTTCGTGAAATGAAGACGCACCATTTGTCGTGTGCACAAACATTTACGGGATGCTGGTGAGTGGAAAAAAAAAAAAAACTTCGACGCAGTGACGTCAATCGCCTGAAATGTCTGAAGGTGTGTGGGAACGAGCATGCTTTATAAGCTGGTGACATTACCGGCTGCTGGGCCATGAGGCAGCGCAGCAGATTTTTTTTTTTCGGGAACACGCATGCCGCAAACTTTTGGGGGCCGATATTACACTTTTCTTTATCCGCCGTGGGGACTCGGTGGATATGGCATACTGCATTCGGTAGCTGAGCCTGATTCGTGGGCTCGGTCCCGGCAAAAAGCTTCCGCGTACTAAGATTTCGTTACAGGAAGCGAACACCATGTGGTCCAAATTAACTTAAAGCCCTTCACTGAGGCAGGCCTCTATTAAGGTCAGTAGAATTGCTTCGTCAGGCAAAAATACATCAGGCACCATTTTCGTTTTGCCTTTGATTGAACGCGTTCTTTTTTTTCTTCGCATGCCGTTGAGTTGCTCTTTTCGCAGGTCGAAAACGTCAGTTGCTTCTTGAACGTAAGCCCGCTAAGTTTTTTTGGTCTCGATATGGTTTCGCGACTGTGTAGCCACTCAGGTCTGGACATCCCACCGCGCCGAGCATCTTGTCGACCTCGAGTACGTCCCATCTTCGTCTCGTGAACGTAGCTCCGGCGTCTTTGCTTCCCCAGAATTGCACGCTGCTTGGGGGCGCATGACAAAACGCTCGACGGAACACGTTGGGACCTTGGTATTAGAGAGTTTTATAGCCCCGACGTACGGTAAACACGGTAACCACGGCCAGTGCCACCGTGCGGCAAATGTGGCTAGGCATTGGCAAGCCTGGGAATGGTAGCAACGGCAACGCGTTACTATATTGGACCTCTCAATACAGTAACGCGTTGCCGTTGCTGTAATGAACCTCTACAGGATGCCTGGTGTATCATGCCAGGCTGACAACCAGGCAGACCTCTCCTGTTCCATTAAAGTTCTCCTCCTCCTCCTCCTCCTCCTCCTCCTCCTCCTCCTCCTCCTCCTCCTCCTCCTCCTTTTCCAGGATGCACCTTTTCGTTCTGGAAAATAAAGAATTGAATTGTGTTTGCCGTACGGCTGTCCGGCTATGCTAAAACTGTCTAATAATTCAGTTGGTCACGCTTTTCACCCACCCCGCGCAGGTTTTACTTGTTCGGATCATCTCAAATCCAGCACCACTGCAACCTCAACTGGCCACATGAGGCGCTTGTGTTTTGTCGGGAGCGCGTGCGTGCACTCGTCGTTCAAGGTCACGGGTCATTGCGTCCACGAAACCGCGTTGCAGCATCGGCAACAACCGCGTCTGGGGGCAGCTGCACGGCTCGTGCCGCTTGCAGGTGCAGACCTCTGGCGCGAGCTCTTTTCTGACGGGGTGAATGATGACGGGAGGTGCGAGTGCCATTGTTGGGCTCCCCAGCATTAAAATTCTGCACCACGTGCCTCCTCTCCACTCCCTGTGCCGTCTCGTCGATGTTATCGCACCTTCTCCGACCACAGCCTCTTTCCTCTCTTCCAGTCTTTGTACCGCGCTCGGGCTCCAAGGCTTTAACGCGCCATGCTTGCTAATAGACATGGATTGATCGATGGGTGAATGCAGATTGTCCCCCCATTGTGGAATGGGTGGTGACGGCACGGCTGTCACACCGTTATCATCATCATCGCCACAATCAGCCCGGCTACAACCACAGCAGGACAAGCCTCTTCCACTGATCTCCCGCTACCGCTGTCTTGCGCGCGAGCTTTGCTATTTTTCCCCTCAGATTTCTTGATTACATGTACCCAACCGCTCCTCAACGTGGGAGGCTTTTTTTCTGTATTGTTTGGGACTCTTTTTTTTCTTGCCCCGACTATTTTGCTCCGTCATTCTCCTCCGCAGAATCCGTAGCGTCCTGTAACTTTCCTCTCCGGCTTTCAGTTTACCCTATCCACGGCTCTGCGCTACGAGCCGTTCCTCTGGCTCAGGGGGCTGCAGGATATCTCCTGTGCACTTCCTGCCTATTATACAACGTTTTACACGGAACTGAGAGCACCTCACAGTCGTATCTCGCTGGGCTCTTATCGACACCGTTAGCCAGGCGGACAACATGGCTCGTTTTACACACGGAAACCGTCACGAAAACTGAGAGCGCCGTCGTTCGAAACAGCCTGCGACTAAAGCGGTTTGTTGTAGAGCATGCACAGGTAGGTATTCGCGCGACGCGGTTCTGAGAGTCGTACAAAAGTCGCTTGTTCCGAAGGTGTGGCCGCGTCCTCCAGAAAACTTAGAGCTTTGACCCAATTTCGTACTGTGTACGTACGCACGAACAACAGCCGTAGGAGCTATCCTTGTGCTTGCTTACTAACGTAACTCTATTTAACGAGAGTGCCGCCGCTGTGGCTCAGTGGTTATAATGGCGCTCGGCTTCCGGCCCGAAAGACGCGGGTTCGATCCCGGCCGCGGCGGTCGAATTTCGATGGAGGCGAAATTCTAGAGGCCCGTGTACTGTGCGATGTCAGTGCACGTTAAAGAACCCTAGGTGGTCGAAATTTCCGGAGCCCTTCACTATGGCGTCCCGCATGGCCAGAGTCGCTTTAGGACGATAAACCCCCGTAAACCATAAACCAAACCAGGAGCGCGTGTCGTGGCGTCTTGCACGGCCCTTACACACGGCTACGCCGCTCCCATGAACACACGGTCCGAACGAGAGGCATCGCGAAGTGCTTGTGGGGTTGTATGTGCGTGCGTAGTGATATTTATGTGCGAAGGCCCGTTAAATCTATAGGCATGCAGCACTGACTCGCGTGACAACGCTTTTGAAATAAAAATGCAGGCGTGACAGGAGAAAGAGAACAGAAAGCAACTTTGTTAAGAATATGTTTCCTTCTAAATTGTACATATATGCTACGCCTGTCGTTTCGCGGGCCCACTTGAAAGGCCTTAAACTGGGTTCGTGCTCTCTCGTGGTTGGTAAAAGTGGGTGTCGGGAAGGCGCCCACTGTGGCGAGCAGTGCGCTTCGAGTCCCTTATCTCGGTGCTGGAATATGCAGCCCAGAAGAAGGGAGGGAGTGGGGGAGGGTCTGGTGGGGCTTGGGCCCAGATAAGCGGCTCATAAGTGTTCCGACCTTGCGTCCCCTGAAATAGAACTCGAAACACAGGTGCAGATGAAACAA
The DNA here is from genome assembly GCF_052857255.1 of Amblyomma americanum. NCBI lineage: Eukaryota > Metazoa > Arthropoda > Arachnida > Ixodida > Ixodidae > Amblyomma > Amblyomma americanum. Next base: position 188,521,776 of record NC_135501.1, on the reverse strand, counting down.
AGGGAAAGCCCGTGCGACCGGACCTTCTAATCGTATTCATTCTTTTTTTGCTGCGTTTATTCTGCCCGCCCGTGTCACTGGAATATGTACGAGGTCTGCATACATTCACTTAATCGGGATTGAGTCCGCACTACTGCAGGCTCTGCGGGTTGATTGCTCTTGCCGGGTCCTCAGCTGTACTACCTCTTGGGGGATAACTGTAGCCTGTAGGCTCTATACCGCTGTCTTAGTGAAAAACAGCGCACAAGCAAACACAGACAGAAAGAAGGGGACTAGCCCATTCAGCTGCTCTATACCGCTGTGACTGTCGTTGCGACGGGCTCCCTGACACCTCCGCCTTTCTGGTACCGCACTTTTAATCCATCCCAGGACCCGTCCGCACCGAAGGCCCAGTTGCACGCTCTGTTAAGCCTGGCTTCAGAGCCGTGCCTCTACGGCTACGTGTCAACACCCCCCCCCCCTCCCCCCTCCCACATAAATTTTATATCCCTGTCCCGCACTGAGGGCGAGTGGTTAATGATTTAATGGCTTTTTTTGTTAAACAAAGTGAATAATAATAATAATAATTGGTTTTTGGTGGAATGGAAATGGCGCAGTATCTGTCTCATATATCGTTGGACACCTGAACCGCGCCGTAAGGGAAGGGATAAAGGAGGGAGTGAAAGCAGATAGGAACGAATAGGTCCGTAGTGGAGGGCTCCGGAATAATTTCGACCACCTGGGGATCTTTAACGTGCACTGACATCGCACAGCACACGGGCGCCTTAGCGTTTTTCCTCCATAAAAACGCAGCCGTCGCGGTCGGGTTCGAACCCGGGAACTCCGGATCAGTAGTCGAGCGCCCTAACCACTGAGCCACCGCGGTGGGTAACAAAGTGAAGATGAAAACTGGTTTTGAGGAAATAAATGCGCTGTAACTCTCACTTCTCGGTGGACGCCTCAACCGCTCCGTGAGCGGGAGAGAAAAAGTGGGGGTGAAACAGCGAAGAGAGAAAGTGCCGCAATGGAGGGCTCTGGATAAATGCGGCTGCTCTATCTCGCACTGGCGACTCGGGCTATGAGAGACGCCGTAGTGAAGGGCTCCGAAAATTTCCACCACCTGGGGTTCTTCAACGTGCACTGACATCGCACACTACAGGGGCCTCTAGAATTTCGCCTGCATCGAAATTCAACTGCCGTGGGCGGGATCGAACCCGCGTCTTTCGGGTCAGCAGCCGAGCGCCGTAACCACGAGCCACCGCGGCGACGCCTCAGTGCGAGAGAGCTCGCCGAGACTGGCACAGCATACCTACGCGTTATCACGACGGTCCTTTTCGGCGTGTGTCGCGAGATTGGTAGCGTGTGTATCTGATGGTCGAGAGTGAAGGGGCGTGTCCGGCAGCCTTTGCTTATCGGTCATTCGTGAGGCGGTCGCGCTCAGAAGAGGTACAGTATGTATGCCGAAGTCACGACTCGTGCTTCCACGTGCGGCGAGCTGTCCCTTTCGCTGGGATATGCTCATTGTTCGACGTTTATCTGCGTTATCCGGAGCCTGGGATGCTCCACGCCTCGCGTCGTGCGAGCAGAATTCATTGCTGTTGCGCTCTTCGGCGGCATTGTAGGGTCCATGACCCGTCTTTACGCATTTGTTTGAACGCGTGGAGTCCTTTAAACGGATGCACCATTCTGCATTGCTGGCTGCATTAGCCTGTAGTCGGATACAACTCAAGAACGAAGCGGCTTTTCCCCGTCAAAGGACTCCCCCTTCCAGCCAATGGCGTCGGCCGATTCTCATGAGCCGGCTAAGCGTGACCATGCAGGAAGTGATCTGTTGCATCATGGACACACACGATAATGACTGCTCAGCGTCTTTGCAGCAAAATGCAAATGGTTTTGTGAGGAAAGTGAACTCTCCGTGGACACTTGTACAGCGCTGGGATGCAAGGGAATGAAGGGGAGGGAGTGAGAGGAAGCAGGGAAAAAGCGGGGCCGGATGCGGACGGTACAACACACTGACATCGTAGCATTTCAAAGCCTCGGTGCACTGGATGAACGACGGCCGACGGTGCGCGAGCTGCGTTGGGTGTGGTCCGTTATCCTCCGGCATGGTAGCGATGCTGAGAGGAATCGAGGAGAAAGAAAAATTTGGAGGACGCTCAAGGTTCGTCTTTAAGAGTGAGACGCGACAGCGTGTTGCAGCGTTGCCGAGGAGTGCACGACGCCATCGCCCGTTGGACAATTTAAGGGAAGGACGCCTGTCTCACATATCTCGGCGGACACCCGAACCGGGCCGTAAGGGAAGGAAAATGAAATGAGCAATTGCTTTTAAGGAAAGGAAATGACGCCTGTCTTAATTCTCGCTGGACACCCGTACCGCGCCGTAAGGAAAGGAAAATCCCTTTTATTTCGGCGCGGTTCAGGTGTCCACCGAGATGCGCCATTTTTCGCTCACGGCCGCCGATGACACCGGCTTTTTTGCGACACGAGCTCCTTAACGCTGTCGCGTTAAAATCTAGGAAACGAAGCGCTCAGTTTCTCAAGGAACCTTAGGTGAACGTTGCTGCCTTCAGTTGATGCACTTGTCCAGCCGCTGCTTGGCGCGGTCGATTGTGATGCGCAGTTCGCTGTCTGCGATGCAGCTGCTTAGTCGTGTGAGGAAATATACGAAGAAGGAAATAACGAAAGGAATCGGTCGGTCATTTTTTTTTTGTGGAGACAGTAATTTTTATTAATGATTGCCGTACCGGGGCAACGCGTGCTTTTTTCATTTTCTTCGACTGTGAAGATTTGGTGAAACTTGGTACCTTTGTGTGGAGGTGAAGCCTTGGGCAAGTTCACTTTGTAATGTCGTACTCGTCGTTTCTGCCAATTCGCGCGTTTATTTCGAACCTCTGCGGGAGCTTTCCCGCTGTAGAGCACGGCTGCGCCCATAATGATCCCAGTCGTGGTCAGCAGCCAAGTTACTTGTACGAGTGTACAGAGGCCTCTGCCATCTCTCTGCAGTCAACCTCGTCCTGCTTTGTTGTCGGCGGCCTCGTTGCCTAATCTCCCCACATAACTGACTGGCGTCACCGGCCACCTATACGCATTCCTTGCCTCGGAATTCATTCATTCATTCATTCATTCATTCATTCATTCATTCTCCGCACTGCCCATCCGGGCCAGGTCCATCCTCTGTTGTCTTCGTTTCCGCTAGGATACCATTAACCGGAGCTCGTTCTCCAGTCCACGTCTCGGGCAGCGCTAACTCGCAATTATCCTTTCGTCGGCCCCAACGTTAACCACGCTCGGCGGGGCTCGTCTCGCAGAGCGGCGGCTTGGTTCCTCGGGGCCGGAGTCTGCCCGTCGCCGCGCTCAGCGACGCGTGAGATTGAGCACGTGCGCGCGCTTTGATCGTCGCTGCTGCTGCTGCATCTGGCGGGAGCGGGGAGCCTTCCACATCTCCCCCGTCGCGGCGGTCGTCGTTTCCTGGAAACCCGGCCGGCGGCTGCAGTTTCCGACAACGCGGCCTCTCTGTGCCCCTTTTTTCATATTTTTTTCGTTCTTTGTTTCTCGCTCAGCGTCTGCCGTTCGTGCCCGTATTGCCCCGTACCTCTCTTTCTCTCTCTCTCTCTCTCTTTCTCTCCTGCTACCGTCGCAGTACGCGACCGTGTGTGTGTGGGTTACGTTTTGTTTGGGCTTGCTCGCGGGCGAACGCAGGTCGTGTTTGTTGTGGTTGGCGGCGTCGGTCGCTTGCTGCGTTGCTCGGTAGGGTAAGAGGAGCGTCAGAGAGTCTCTTCTGGTCTGCATCTTTCGCTTACTTTCTCACCCTAGAGCGCAATCGCCCTGTCACTTGAATATTGGTTGTTGATTGTCGGGGAAAGGAAAATGGCGCAGCATCTGTCTCGCATATCTCGGCGGACACCTGAACCGCGTCGTAAAGGAAGGGATAAAGGAGGGAGCGAAATAAGTAATGAAGAGGTGCCGTAGTGGAGGGCTCCGGAATAATTTCGACCACCTGGGGATCTTTAACGTGCACTGACATCGCACAGCACACGGGCGCCTTAGCGTTTCGCCTCCATCGAAACGCGGCCGCCACGGTCGGGTTCGAGCCCGGGAACTCCGGATCAGTAGTCGAGCGCCCTAACCACTGAGCCACCGCGGCATCGTGCGTCCGAGGATATTCATAGTGACGGTGACGGAAGCTGGGTGATTAGTGCGTCCTGCCTTGCTGTGCTTGCACGACCAGCTGTTTTTAGCTTCTCTGGAATGCGGCGGTTGGCGTCTGCAAGTGTGGTGCACCCCGGTCCTGAAAAGTGCATCCCCGTTATGTGTGGAATAGTCCGCGATTGATCGCCCGTGGCCTAGGTTGGATCATACTTTGAGCAGCCATGTGATTTCCGAAGGCAGTCATGCGTCATCGTTACCTGCGAGTGGCTTCGAGATTTCGGCGCCCGATTTGCTGATGTTGCTTTGCACGGCGTCGCCACGTCTTTGTGCCCACAATGATGAAGGTTGTGGGCGTGGTTTCGACCGTTAATTGCGTGGTTGCGTTGGGTGGGAAGTGGTGTGGGACTCTGTGATGACGGTGCAATAGTCGTTAGGCGGTTACTTGGGTTTTACACAGCGTTCTGCGAAATCCAACCGCTATGCCGCCTGCTAACGGCGGGGAACGGTGGCCAGCTCGAAAAAGATGACACGAGAGCTGTCGAAATGCCGCACTGGTTTATTCCCGTCGTATTTTTTTTTTCTATACAGCCCGCATGGTAACAGCAGTACGAGCAGCAAATCACACTGACGGCTGCCACTTGTCGTGGTATTGTACGGCCCACGCGACTTCACTTTCCCTGCGGAATTTTCTGGTGTGTGCCCTGCCTGCGGTGTCACTATTAATGACTGTAACAGACACACAGTTGTAGCGCATCCCATTTCGCTCCCTTCTTCCGATTCCCCATTTAGCTCACGGGCCATCCTATGGCAATAACCATTCACACACTCACTCACACTCACCCACCCACTCATTCACTCACCCACTCGCTCACTCACTTACCCACCCACTCACTCGATCACTCACTCGCCCGCTCGCTCACTCACCCACCCACTCGCCCGCTCGCTCACTCACTCACTTTCTCACTCACTCACTCCACTCACTCTCTCTCACTCACTCACTCACCCACCTACCCACTCACTCGATCACTCACTCGCCCGCTTGCTCACTCACTCCACTCACTCTCTCTCACTCACTCGCTCACCCACCCACTCACTAGATCACTCACTCGCCCGCTCACTCACTCCACTCACTCTCTCTCACTCACTCCACTCACTCTCTCTCACTCACTCGCTCACCCACCCACTCACTCGATCACTCACTCATGTAATATGATATCGGCGCTCCCGGCACAACGTCGCTACAACTGTTTACGTCGCAGCAGAAAGGGAACGGGGACAAAGGCGTTCATTTGGTGCGTGTTCAGTCTAACAAAGGTATGGGGACTGTTGCATGTTCCCAGTAAGCCATCTGCTTCGAAGATAATCGAAGGAAATGTGCGAGTCCTGTCCTTTATTCCCGTACTCACACTCATTACGTGGACATGTACAGCTAAATCCAGCCACTTAAAGCCACCCAACGCGGCGCTAGAGCAGTGGGTGGTGACACTGGCCAGTGGCACCCTGGAAGGTCAGGGATCGCTGGTCGCCATCGCTAAAGCGTTGGCGGAAGCTACTGGAGTCCTGCACTGACCCCACCCACAATCCACTGGGGTCTTGTTTTATACGATGAAAGGTTATGCTTTCTCTGTGTGTCTTAATGATATCGCTGTGGAGAAGAAGTAATGAATGCGCGCAAGTGCAGAATGGTCTTCTACTGATTACTCTATCGGGTTCGGTCCGATCCCATGGGGCCAATTGCTTCGTACGTATGGTTCAGACTGCACCGGGCCTGCTCATGTCGGCGCGCATCGCACTGAACTGGCAAGGCAGGAAGCACGAAGAGTCTCTGATGCACGTTTCATCCTGGGTGCTAAAGGCGGAAATGCGAGAAAAGCCCCCGCGCGATCTTGAACCCACCTTCTCCCCTCCCCTGTCGCAGGTCGGCGGAGTTGAGACGGCATTTCTAAAATTCGCATGCTGCTCAAGTTGCGTCGGGGCGTTTCCTGCACGCACTGAGGAAAGTCAGACCGAATTCCAACTTTCTGGATAGAGAGAGAGAGAAAAGCGCGTGCGCATTTGTTATAGAATTTCCTTCCCTTCATCTACAGGCGTACTTACCGCTGCACCACCCAAGCGGACGCCGCAGAACTGCCTTGCCAGCGCTGCTTCTGTTAATGCAGTTGCGGATGAAAAGCTGTGTCTGGGAATGTTCGGAATGCCGGCACTTGCGTGGTGCGGGTGCTGGGTTCGGTTCCCCTGTTTACTTTGTTTCCCTGCGGGCTGTATTGATTCAAAGGCGTGGCACGACGCTCGAGTGTGTGTTTATTTAAGTTGCATAAATTTTATTTTCTTACAAGTATTTTTCTTGCTTTTTCACGCCTGGCCCTTTGCGACAATGGAAACGAAACCGAAAAGAAATTGGTAGGCGATTTCACAATGCGATGCGGCATAACTGCGTCGACAGTGCGATTTTAATTTTCGCATTTTCAAATTCGCCTCGAATTTTCGCCTTTCAATTGCGTCGTGTCTGGTTTCGCGCCCCGATAGGGCCGTTAATGCGGCCCGTCTCCCTTTCTCCTCTCACACTTCGTTTGCTCCGGCGACTCGGGGGAAGGGGGGGGGGGGGGTGCTATTATAGGCGATGCCGAAGTAATTGGTTGTTTGTGCTTCGAGGCACGCGCTTTTTGACGATGCCAAACAGCGCGACTATCTGGCTGTAATGGCGTATCTCAATCGGCGATCAAGAGCAAGTTTTTTCTCGCTTCACGGAATCGAAGCGCATGTTTCATTGGGCGATTTAAATTCAGATCCGGAGTTCCTATTGGACCGCGACGGAAAATCGTACCTTCGCGGATGCGGACAGCTGCATGCTTCAGATCGCCTGTTATAATTACTCATAAGACGAGAGGTGGAGGCGACTCGAGCGCTTCGTTTCTTAGTCCCGCAGTCCTGCCATATGACATCATGACGCGGGTTCAATCCCGGCCGCGGCGGTCGAATTTCGATGGGAGGCGAAATTCTAGAGGCCCGTGTACTTACTGTGCGATGCCAGTGCGCGTTGAAGAACCCCAGGTGGTGGAAATTTCCGGAGACCTTCACTACTGCGTCCCTCATAGCCTGAGTCGCTTTGGGACGTTAAAACCACATAAACAACAAACAAACAGCATTACTATAAGCATGTGCTTTTGTATTTGAAGTTACTCAGATGAAGGTCGGTGGAGTTCCTAGTGCTGGCAGGGACGGGCGCTGCGGGCTTTGAAGTTTGCACCTTTCGGGCCCCGTGTGGGCCCAGGGCCGCCCACGTCGCGCACCCCCGCATGCATAGCCCAGTTGTGCCTGCTCTCACTGTATGGATGCTTGCGTATGACGAATGCGGCAGCCAGCGGCCGCGTTTTCTTTTCTCGTCGCGCACGAAAGTGCGTACAAGAAATAGAAGGCTAAAATGGAACGGGGCTGCTGCTGGGCTCCTTTTTTTTCCGAAATGGTTCTAACCTCGAGTCCGATAAAAGAGCGACCGTGCTCCCTTTCGTGGCGTGTCTGTGTGCGCTCGTTGGGGGTGAGGGGGGGGGGGGGGGGGGTTCAAGGACTCGCCCGTCGTCTCGAGTCTCGAGACCGCTGCGTCGTCTTTGTGACGGATGAGGCAGACATCATCGTCGCCAAAATAGTCCCTTGCCCTGGAAGGGGGCGAGGTAAGAGGGAGGTGGGGGGTGGGGGGCAAGGGAGAAAAAAAAAAACAGTGACATCCTCGGAGGGAGGGCGGCAAGATCGTATGTGCTTGCGTGATCCCGGGATGCTGCCTGCGTCCCGCAACACCTCCTCCTCCTCCTCTTCATGCCTTCCCCTCCCTCTCGAAATGTTCCGCTGCTTGCACTCGCTGTCATCTTCCTGCAACCCCTCTCCCCCCCCCCCCGCCCCCCTGTTTTTTTTTGTCATTTCGCTTCGGCGCCTCTGCGCCGTTCTCCGTAGTTACGATGAGAGGTTTATCCTTCGGCCTCGTCCTTTTCTCCATAGCAGGCAATGAGCGTCTTGCCAAGGAGAACCAAGGGAGGTGGGGTGGGGGGGGGGGGGGGGGGGGGGTGGAGAACGTTGCTCGCGCGCCGCTGTTATTCGACGCGTTTTTCGTCGCCACTTTCTTTTTCGTTATGTTTGGTTACCGCGCGGGATTACAGAGCACGCTGGAGGGTTCTCGCGGCCTTGGCATGTGGTGCGCCCCCTTCTGCTGCGGCGCGCGCTTTCTATATCGGGAAGCGGGCGGAGCCGAGGTCCGCTGCGATCTCCCATGTCCGCAGCTGGTGCTGCAGGCAGCGGCTATGCTTTGCGTGCACCAACGCACGCACGCTGGTGTGTGCGTTCGTATTTTGCTGCGTCATGCGAGGGCTATTCGGCTGCCGTGCCTACCTGGTGGCGCTGTGCTTGCTGCGTGGGTAAAGCCTCTTTATGTGGGCGCTAGCTGTTTGCTCCAATGGACATCCGAGGAAGGAACGGCGGCGGAAAGAATGTGAAACTACCCCCCCCCCCCCTACTCCTTTTATCTAACGAAGCTACTTCGTTGCGTTACTCCGGGCTTTCTCTCTCTCTGACCTCTGCTTTCTGCCATCCCTCAGTGGATGCGAAACCGAAGAAAAAGTCCCGTTCCGGATGCTCGATGCGTAACCAGCGAACCCGCCTCTTACCTGTCGTTGCGAAGACAGCTTTTCGCGCTGACCTTGCATGCCGCGCGGGGAAGGATTACCGCCGTTACGTGTTCAGAAACGGCCAACCTGCCCCCCTTATTGCGTGTCGCGTGAAGACGGCTTTCTCGCGCGCGGGCCCTGTGCGGCGGCGGAGAGTGAGGATTACCGGCAAAAGAATCCCGCCCGTCGGAAACAGTAAAATGTGCGCGGGGAAAACTGTGGTTGTGTATGCCAAGAACGGCTTGGCGACTGCGCGCCTTCTCGTAGCCTGTGGTATTCTCTCGTCGAGAATAGAACAGTGTTGACGGAAAGCCGGAAGTCCGCAACCCATGTTTACGTGTCCAGAGGAGCTCTGCGCTTTTATGTTATTTTATTTTTCGTCTAAAACAAATCAAAACGAGAGAAGTATGGATGGTGTAGCATCGCATGGTACGGTACGGCACTACACGGAACGGTATCGTATGGTACTGCACGGCGTGGTATCGTATGCTATGGCATAGTATGTGGCTGAACGTCCCATAGCTGCACATGGGGATAGGAGAGACGCCGTCTATTGGATGACTCAGGGTTAGTTTCGGCGACTTGGCGTTCGCTAACGTGCACTGACACAGCACAGCACCCGGGCGTCATTCGCATGCCGCCTCGATCGAAATAGGGAACACAGTGAGCCTATCATCTTCGTGTGAAGGTGTCGCCTCAAGTTGTGCGTGTAATGAAAACAGTACCGGACTTCGCCAGCAGATAAAGGACCGATGTGTACAAGAGACGCTCTGATGTACCCATCGCGCATGCGCTAAGGGGACATCAACTTCCGCGTGTACCATTTCGTGTACACGGAAGTTGGGCATGTTCCATTCCCACGCTTGTCAAGTAGACCAGTGCGCGCGTACACGCGGAAGTTGGCGCCCTAATCGCGTACGTGCTCGGGAAGTTCGGCGCGCGTTCAGCGCTCGCAGTCTGGCGTCCTTGGGTGTCGTTGCGCAATATCTGCCGGTTGAAGTCGTCTGCGCGGGCCTGCATCTTCTTGACCAGCAGAAGCCCCGCGGTGGGCGGGCGATACCGGCTCGCATGGCGTACGTATACGGGCGTCCTTGTGCGCGCTCGTACGCGTGCACGGCGAAGGTGCAGGAGAGAAGCGATACGGGACGCGTGGGCGGAACCGCGTCGTTCGCCGCGCAGTGCGGTCGGCCGCGTGGGTGTCGCCCGACCGCGAAATCGCTCTCTCTCTCTTGCGCTTGCGTGTGCGCGGGGCTTTGCGGAGTGCGCTGCGCTGCTTTCGCAGGCGCCGTCTCCCGGATCCCCCGCGTTTCTCACTGCGCAGCCGTCGCCTAGCTTGTGTGCGCGAACGCGGCCGAGCCGGTTATACAGTGCGCCGCTACACCGCTGTATAAACGCGGCCTGCTTGAGTCGTATCAACTTCATGTAGCAGCAAGCAGCGAAAGGGGTCGGTTAGCTCCGGTGAGGCCGGATGTATAGGGGAGGTAGCGGTGTACAGTGCAGCTGTTGCCGTCGACGGCAACGCGGGAAATGTTTTGCGGTGCACGCGTACGCGTCCGCTGGTGACCACGAAGCTCGCTACTCCGAGCAGCTGAATGTCAGGATGCCTTTTATAGCCTTTCTATTGATTCGTGCTCAGGGGAACAAGGGGTTCGGTTCTGCCGTCACTCTTTTCGAAGCAGGGAGGGGACCCCGCGACGGCCGCCGTATTCGGCAGGGTATCTCTTCCGTGCGCCATTCGCGATTCTTTCGGTGCTTTGTTTTTTGACCCCTCGCCGCTTGCCCCAGGTATGTGTGACGTACTAGAAACAACAGCGTCATTTCTACGACGGAACATATAGCGCTAAACCATTACGAACAATGAAAGAGACGCGCTATATGTTTCGTCTTGGCAAACCAACTCGCCGGAACAGCCACTCTGGTCATTTCTACGGCTGGCTTTCCTGCCCACATGGCTTGCGTAGCAGTGGAAACAAACAAACAAACGAAAACAACAAATCACTGACCTCTGCAACTCCCAAACTTCCCTTTGTATGGATGCAGTCTTATTACGGCGGTTCTGTGGGTAATTCGCTGTCCTAGTGATCCGGGGTGCTCTCTGTCAGCGGGTTTCCGTGGCCGTGTTCTCCCTTAGCCCCAGCCGTAGCGTCCTTGAACAAGCTAAGCTTGCATGGGTAGAGACATCGTTGTAGCTTTGTCACGTCCCGACGCTGACAGCTTTGCACTCCCACGTCATGTCCTCCGCTGAGATGTGTGACACTTTCCGCCCTGCCCTGCCGTGCCGCTGGCGCTTGTCGCCTCCCCTCGTGTCGCGTGTAGTTGGCGGGTAAATTAATGGAGCTCTTGTCAGACTTCGCGGGGAAAGCCGTTGCGTATGCGGCCTGTCGGTGCGGAGGCACCGACGCGCTCAACGTTGCGTTTAGAGGTGCGACGACAGCTTCTTGCGTTAACGCGGACCAGAGAGGGCGATTGCGAGCTTCATGCAAGCCGGATACACGGGCCTGGCGGCAGGGGGTCAGCTCCGCAATTTTTCTCGCCCACGTGGCCGGTTACTTAACAGCCCACTTAACCTTTAAATTAACTATCGACGACGACCATGCCTGCCTCGTTTTTCTTTCTTTTTTCTTCAAATCCGACGCGTATCTCGTAATAAGTTGACCTGTACGACGTTTTCTCGATGTGGCATCCGGGGGGGGGGGGGGGGGGGGGGGTATGTATGATGATGTTGACCGTGCAGCCCCGCTGTTCTTGTGTTTAAGCGCACCCCGGGAATCTCAAAGCGTCCAAGGTGGCCCCGGAGCCAACTTCCGCGTCGAAGAGCGCGCGGCCCGCATAGCATCAGCCTAGCCTCGTTCTCACGTCATGGCAAGGCTTCTATTACACGCGCTGCGCGTGTGTGCATGCCGATGCCGTTTACGAGCCCTTTCTCTCCTCCTCCCTTTCCATCCTTCTCTCCGCCGTATCCGTATGCAGTACAGCCACACACGCACAGCCTCCCACACCCGACTCACGAACTGTTAGCCTGCCTCGTCGATTTCGTTCCTCCTCCTCATCGCGGCAGTCGATCCCTTTGTCTTAGGCCGCAGGCGTCTGAGAGGGGGGCGGGGGGGGGGGGGGGGGGGGCGCTTTGTTGTCGTCTCGGCGCCCCGCCAGCGCGGCGCGCCGGAATGCAAATGAGGAGAACGAGGCCACGTGCGTTACGACTAGGCCTTCTTCCCCCGCAGCCGCATAGTGAGAAAGGAGGGGGGAGTTAGTGGCTGCCGCACGACAATCTCGGAGTCCGATCTACGCCACACCGCAACAGCGGCGGCGCTCTCTCGCGCATATATCCTTCCGCCGAGCCGCCGGATGAATGAAAACCGCCCGCCGCAGCTTTCGCTTAAAAGGGGCCGCCGCCTCCGTTTTCCTCACCGCGCGTGCGCATAATGCGGCCGACGTAGTGTGTCTCCGAGCGTTCTCTTTTTTCGCGGGACGGGTATAGTTGCCCGCGCCGCCGCCGACCGAGGTGCGTGTGAAGTGTATCGTCGCTCTCGTTGTCGTCGCCGCATTGGCCGCTGAGATAGCGCCGCTCCAGAGACGGAGCCGGGACACTTCTCTCTCTCTCTCTCTCTCCTTTCTTTGTCGGCGAAGTGTTGAAGCTGCTAAACGAGAAGCGTAAGAGAGAGAGAGAGAGAAGATATGGTCTCCTCGCTGCAGGAAAGAACAGGTAGCCCCGCGAGCGACAACTATCGGTGTCGACGGCCGCTGAAGTGCGAAGCGTCCTTAACTTCGTGCCTCATTCTAGGGTGTGCCTTTTCTGCCGCGCCTTACTTTCAGGCTTTCTTTCTTTCCGGTCGCCTTTCAGCGTGGCTTATTGTTTCCGTGCCTTGTCTCCTCGTTTTCGCGAGTATCTGTTGAGACGCTCGAGTGAAAGCAAGCGCCATCGAAAGTGCGACTTGCGCAGTTCACCAATCAGGGCCGCTGTCGTCAGCGAGGTTTGACATTGATTATTTACTTATTTATGGAACCCTCAGGACCGCAGGCATTAAAGGGGGAAATGGGTACAAACAAGAAATACGTAAACAAGGACAGTGAGTGTTAGAAAAAGTTTTTAATAGCAGGTTCAAACACGCTCACTGTGTCGGGTCCTTCTGCCGCGTGTACGGAGTTTCCTGTTGTGATCCGCGACAAACATAGAATCAGCGATTAAGACACCCTTGCGCGTCAGACGGGACCACAAGACGAGCTCGAGTAGGGCTTTCCCGCATAGCGAGCAGGAACTGTGGAGAAGCCTGATGGCGGTAACTATATTCTGTATATGGTGTTTTGTTATTATTGTTGCTGCTGTTTTTTTGTGTTTTATTAAATTGTGTTCGATATTAATACAAGGTTGATGAAAGTTTTTTGTCTTTAAATTTTTATGTTGGCTGGAGCGAGAGGGTCCAATGTTGCTATTAGCGGAACTTCGAAGAAGTGCAGAAGCAGTAAATCCGTTTATTTTTTTTTTCTTAATGCACTTCGTGGAAGCGCTATACTGTCTCTTTACTAGCAACTTCAACTATTGACGCACTTTTCCTTTGACATCTTAAAAGGCGTATTCAAAGCAGCACACGTCAGAAAACATTCCGCAGCCCGCTGTGTTTTTAGGCAACGTCGCTAGTTTTGATTGGTTGTTTTGGACTGATGTATCGCAAGATAATTCGCTCACATTCGGTACATTGTCAGTGCCACGTTACGTAAATATTTGCATGGCTTTGTCTTTGCGGGCTTGTTGTTTATTATCACTCCGTTTATGCAAGGCTGCTCTACGAATTCGTTGTCGGTATATTACATGAGCCGCTTGATGATCCGCGCTCGAGCAATTGAGCCTTTGCAGCGTAATGTCCGCCAAGGCCATACTTAAGCAATGGAATGCTTGGACGTTAGCCATGCGGATGCGAGATTGCATGTATTCATCTGCTGACATTACGAATCCTTCCGCACTTCGGCGGCTGATGCGGAGAAAGCATAAGGCTTGCACTTCTATTTTGTTCCAAACACTTTTTTTTTCCTTGTCATTTTGTAACTCAGGCTCTGCGCAAGAAGGCCTTGAAATGGCGTAAAAAAGGAACCTGCTGGTACAGAGCGTTTTCTTTTGTCTCCTCGCCTTAGTAGAGAAGCTGTACTGCTTTAGCTTTTTTTTTTTTCATTTTCCCCCGTCGTACGTTCGCGACCTCTGTCGCCCGCGCGCTGTTTCCTTGAGATTGCCCACCACCAGCACCGCTCTCTCTAGTCGCGTGCATAGGCGTGTGCCTGCAAGCTCTTCGAGGAGCGGAGGAAGGAAGGAGGAGGAGCCCGTTACACGTGTTTGCTGCTGCCGGGTTACATGAAGATCCACGCGCTGGATGGAGTCATTGAGGGAACAAGTCGCGCCCTCGTCGCTTCTGCCGCAGCGCGTCTCTCGCGTGCCCGCCCGTACACGCACGCTCCGATGATGATGCCCTTATCTCGCGTAATGTCTTCAAGCGTAATTCCGCCGCTTTTGCCGCCGAGTGCTTTTATGCGCGTAGCGATTGCGTCGCTCCCCCATCGCCGCGTGTGTACTGGTCTAATTGGGCATGGGCGCGAGCGAGCTCTCGTGCGCGCATGCGCGGGATAGGCTGTGAGCGCAGGTGTATATATGTGTATGCAGGCGCGTGGTGCTGAATTGCGCGGTTTCTTTCCGTTGCCTTGTTTGGTTTCGCAAGTGAAATCAACTGCCACTCCTGGAGGTGCTTTTGTAGGCTCGGTGGTCTCCTCGAGTGCGCGCTCACTTGCACGCGCCCACGCTGGCCAAGTGGGGTGCAGCGTCGATTGAGGTGCGAGGCCTGCATGCGGCCGAGGCGCGCAAGGAAGATTTATTTATTTATTTATTTATTTATTTATTTATTTATTTATTCAGGTACCCTAAAGGCCCTCCGGGGAGGGTATCACATAGGGGGGACACACGAAGCACTTTGACAACTTTGCTCGGAACAGATAAGGGAGAAACTAAAAATGCAGACGCCATTTTGAAGTACAGTAAAAGAAAAACAACAACAACAACAACAAAACAGCTGGGATTAAGATTTCAAAAATAATGCAGAAAGAAAAAAAAAAGAATGGAAAAGAAACATCTGGAAGAAGGTAGTGGTATTCGAGGGAGCACAAAAGAAGGATTACTAACTCTATAAAAGTAAAGTGGTGCACAGGTACGTCACATTCTGGTGTGGGTGCACAGCATTTTGTGAAATTTGTCCGGGTGAACGTCGGTACCAATATCTGATGGTAGGCTATTCCGGTCAGTCACTTATGATTCTAGGTTGCGCGTAAAGTGATGACTGACAGGCTGGGCGATTAACTTTGTAAGTATGGTCACGGCTAGGGAAGATGTTTCACTTTGTTTGCGATCTTGAAGGTTTTCCCCTGTCGCCGATTGGGAACTGGACGCGCTGCGTCTTGCATGTTTTCGGCGAGTGCTCCTGTCGCACCTGGGAGCAGCGCGGCTGGAAATCTCCGGTGCTATTTCCTCACTGGCGTTGTGATTGATCCAACCTGGTGAATTCACGCGATCGGGAGCGAGATCCCGAAGATCGTGAACAGGGCATACACTCTAAACAGGAATACGCCTGTATGGGAGGAATAATGGGGAGTAAGTTGTTCTCTAGCACACACTTCCTATTGTGTTTAGTGTATGCGCGACGTCGGCTCTCGTTAAAGAACCCAGCAGGTGCCAACAAAACGGGGTTTAGCATGCATGGTCTCCCTTCGTTCCCCTCTCCTCCCGTTAAATCCGACCCTGCTTCCAGGATTGAACCGGTGCCTCCTTCTGCGTAGTTTGTCACACAGCCGAGGTGCTGTTCGGCGACATGTTAATCTGTTCCACACGTTACGAAGAGCAAAAAAAAAATGACCAGAGAAGGGGGAAGCGGTGGTTTTAAACGAGGCCGCAACATAGCCTACGTGCAACGTCGCGTTGCACGTTCGAGGATTTCACTTCAGGGCTCCTATATACCCGCGACCTCATCTGCATGTTCCTCCACTGCACGGAACTCTAGGTGCAGAGCGCGGCCGCATCTCGTCCATACACGAGTGGGTGGGCGTGTTGCGGCCCTGCCCGATGATGGTCTTCCCTTCACGTAAACGGACGCGCGACGACTCTTTTCCTGATGACTGCCGAGCTGGCGCCGGCGGCGAAGTGCGCTGGGTCGCGGTGGGTTGCGCGCGTGTGTTGCGCGGGCAGGGACGGCGGCTTCAGTCGAGCAGGGCAGGGAGACGCGGTCGGGGTGAAAAAAGTCCCTTTCGGATGCGTGTAAACTTATACGCGCTTACGAACCCTGTCAACACGGTTTGGGCGCGATCGTCATTAGAGCGCGGCGCGGACGAGCGGGCAAGCGTTGCAGACTGTGGGCACGCGGTTTCGTCGGCTCCCGTGTCGACTCGAGCCGCGCCCACTGTGCGTGTGTGCGTGTGTGCGTGCGTGCGTGCGTGCGTGCGTGCGTACTATAAGGAAAACGCTTCCAGAATTGAGGAGGAGAGGTTAGAGGCTCTTTTACTTTATAGCGCATGATCCGCGAAGAGGCTTGCACACACTAAATACACGGTGAATGTAGCGAGTGCTGCGCTTCTTTCGTTACAAGGAAACGGAGCGAGTGCACTCGGCTTCGCCTGTTCTCGCGTTGCGCTTTGCCGAGGAAGAAACGCGTGCCGTCTCGGCTGGTGCTGCTTCCACAGGATGTTTCTCTCTCTGTCTGTGTGTGTGTGTGTGTGTGTGTGTGTGTGTGTGTGTGTGTGTGTGTGTGTGTGTGTGTGTGTGTGTGTGTGTGTGTGTGTGTGTGTGTGTGTGTGTGTGTGTGTGTGTGTGTGTGTGTGTGTGTGTGTGTGTGTGTGTGTGTGTGTGTGTGTGTGTGTGTGTGTGTGTGTGTGTGTGTGTGTGTGTGAGAGAGAGAGAGAGAGAGAGGAACCTTATGTCTTACGCAGAATAATAACATGATGCGTTTGATACCCGTTTAGTAGTGGATTAGTAGTAGTTTAGTAGTAGGTAGTTTTTTTCGTGGCTTCCCTCGGCGCTCGATTTTACAACTTTTGCCGCCAATGAACGATACAGGCAACGTTGCGTGGTGCCGCTGCTGTCGTATTTCGGTCACTTACTCATTGCCTCACTAGCCTGGACGCAACCGCATGATACTTCCACGCGCGCTCGCTCTTGCGTGCGTGCGTGAATCAGTGATTGAGCGAGGGGGAGAGAAAGTATAAGGTAGAGGACTTATGATTCCCCGCTTCTTATTTTGTTGAACGCCTGTTTTATTCAACGATGCAACTCCATAGAGTTCGTCCCCTTTACGGGTTCTCTTGTCAGTTGACCTTCAAAAGAAACGGTCGAATACTGGCCGACGGTGAACGCCTACGCGATCGCGGTCTCATGTTGATTTTATGTGCCGCAAGGCAAACAGCGCGCCGTGAAAGACCGCTTCTGGCAACACCACCGCGGCTTCCTCGGAACTTCCCCGTCGGAGCGGAAGCTTTTCTTTCTCCAAGTCCGTGTGGCCGCCGCCGCCTTTCAAACAAACGACGCGCGCTCCATCATTCGAGTGAAGGTTGCCCTTCGTACCTCCGCCTCCTCCATTCTTCTCCCGTGCAGTGTTGTTTCCCACGCACTAATGGTGGTAGTAGTAGTACGTGGAAGTGGGGGGCGGGGAGAGAGAGAGAGAGAGGATACGTTTCGCGGGGCCGCGTTCGCTTTCAAAGAGCTCTGCAGGCCGCGCGCACCGTGCCAAGGTCGCCGCCGTTGTCTCGACGCCAATCGACCTGCCGATGCCGGCGCGCTGGTTCCATGTCCGAGTCCCATTCGCGGATGGGTCGATGCCGCCCCCCGGCTGACGCGTGTGGTGCGTGACGAGGGGAGTCCCGTTGCAGGCACCGCACTAATGCCTCTATTGATCGCCTACCGCGGGGTCTAATAAGCCCGCAAGGCTCTCCGCTTCGTTGTTTTTTTTTTGTTCTTTGCTACTTATCACGCAGCACGGCAGCGTACACACGCGCAGTGGTTACTTTAGTTCCATGACAGTGTATGTCCATTGGCTGTAGAAGCGGTCCACGTTTATTCAGCGCTGTGCGCATGTGCGAAAACATAGAACACGTAAAGCACGAGGAGCAGATGCGTACGTTACGTATGTGTCGTCGCAGGCCACGCTGTAATCGTTTTTTTTTTTCTGCTCCGACGCTGAGTTCCAGAGAACGGCGTTGCTGCCGAGAACTGCAGCGCAGTGTGTTAAAAGCGTTCGCCGCTTTGCGTTGGTGCGCCCTACGGCGGACGTGTCGCGTGGGGTTGACCTTCAAGTTGAAGTTCCGGAGGCACCAGGTGACGTAGACGGATTCGGCGTTCTTTGTTCTGTTTTTTTCCTTCTCAGTTAAGGAACACGCGAGAACGAGCAGGGCGTGCCAGAATGTACGAAGGGCGCTTCTGAGCGGGCCGTATTATTGATATTGGTCGTGGGATGAGTGAGTGAGTGGCCTTTATTAAACGAAGCTGGCACGACGGCCTGATTGCGGGAAATGGGGAGTAAGGACAAGGAGCTTACATGTAACGTTCAAGCGCTTGCCTTGTATGGAAATTCCCATAGGGCCGTGTACTGTGCGATGTCAGTGCACGTGAAGGAACCCCGGGTGGTCGAAATCTCCGGAGCACTTCACTACGGCGTCCCGCATAGCCTTAGTCGCTTTGGGACGTTAAACCCCCAAAAACCAAACCAAACCATATGGGCAGCAGCGTGGGTTTGGGCCCGAAGCGTCGTTACGCGGTGTAGTCCATTCAAAGAACTTGTTAACATGCCGCTTGCTGTGATTTTTTTTTCTTTTTCCCTGACATCGTGTTAACCATGGCAGTCCCATAACATGTGCTCCACCGTTGGGCGGGCGTCCACGTCACACTTTGCACACGTCACTGTCATTGTCTGTTCGTAGGCGCATTGCTGCTAGTCGTCGGTGTTGGTCTTCAGGCCGTCAGTTTCGTGCTCGAAGTTTTTTTTTTTTTTTGTGGGGATTGGGGGGGGGGGGGGTACTGTTACTTTGCAATCACATCTGCGATGAGCGTGTGTTCCGTGCGGGCCTTATGTATCAGGATTTAGTCGCCGCGGGGAAGCCCAGGCGTTATGATTAACCGGAGTCTGCGCCGCGAGGGTTTGCCGTCTTTGTTTTTGTTTTTTTTTTGTCTGGCCGTGCTGGCACTTGCGGTCGAGTCGAGGTCGTTCGCTGCGGGTCGGACCGAGTGTGCGTGGCGGTATACATTTGATTACGCTAAGGTATCAGGGTCCACTGCCTTTCTTGTTCTTCATCTATCGGCGGTGCTGCTGCTGTCGAACCTGCGACGTGGCGTTCAGAGACGAAATGAACGCTGCAGTACAGTTTACACATGAGTCTCGTGCTGTTTTCGGCGAGTTTCAGTGCCCTGTGAGCTTCCTGAAGCGTGCTTTCGTAACTTAGTGCTTGAGTAAAGGAGATTATATCTATACGGTTGGAACTTCGTGTCCTTATGGCAGAGAAAAAGGAAAATGGTTATGGAGATGTACCGCAAAGGCGCTGGTTGTTTCAAAACGTACAAAGTTGCTCATATGTGCTTGCAGAAGGTGCTTGCCAAGTGGAGTTGTTGGAATTCTTCTATTGCCGTCATTGAAATACCGTTGTTTTGTGTCGCATGTCTGTACAGCAGCGATTGAATGTGATTTTGAGTGAATAATGAATTTCTGCGTGCTGAAACAACTGTGGTATAAGGCCTGCCGTAGTAGACGGTTCTAAATGAATTTCTACCTCTTCGGTTTTCTTAACATGCATCGGCGTCAAAGCACAGGGGTTTTTGTGCGCCTGGCCCCTACCAGAATGCTGTCGTTGTGATGAGAGTCGAACCCCCGTACGTAACTGAAGCTCAGCAGCCGAACGCGTCCTTGCGACCGCCGCGGCGCGGGTCACGCGCAGTTGTGTGTACGCACCTTGTTTCCAAGTCTCTCTTGCGTACGTGACCCGTGAAACTGCTTGCGCTGCGTTCATTTTCATTTCTTTTTTTGCCTATCATTTCCTGTCTTGTGCGTGCGATGTTCCGCCAGTCAGCGTATACGTACTCTCTTCTGCTCGAGGCCAGGAAATCAGCCCCCCGTATGCGCATTTTCCGCATCACTGTTTCCTGTGCACTTGGCTTCCTTCACGGATTTATGTTGTCCGGGACAAGAAACGGGGGGGTAGGAGAGTGGCTTCCTGTGCCACGCCTGTTGCCTTATGATGTCCCTGCTGGCGTCTTTCGGTTCCAGAGTCACGGATCTACGGACTCGTATTTCCCAAAAGCGCATGAAGCTGCGGGTCCCGAAGTAGCCCCGGGTATTAATTCCTTTTCCTGGGGGTCACGTCGTGAGCCCCTAATCGTCGCGTTAACCCTTGCTTTCTTCCGAGCGATTTGCTCGACGCGTCTTGTAACGAGGCGGCGACTTGTATCTGAGAGGAAGGGCACCGGTAATCGCTGCGAGTTGACTCTCTGGGGCGTGTGCTCGCAAGAACCGATGTGTTCTCGTACGCGTGCGTACTAGGCGTGAAGAGGCGATTGGGCAACGCGATATAGACCCCCCCCCCCCCCCCCCCCCCCCCCCTCGTGACAGCTGCGTGGGTGGCTTTGGCGGCTGGCCTGGCGCGTGGTGTGTCGCGCGGCTTTTGGCCAAGGTCGCTTGCGGAGAGCGCCGCGTGGCTTTGCGCCTGTGTGGCTCGAGCACGACCGAGCGATCGCGCCAATTTGAGCGGCGAAGGGCGCTGCAGACAGGGGGCAGCTGTGAACTTTGTGACCTCCCCGCGCTGTTAGTGCGTGTTGCTTGACTCTCTCTCTAATTCAGAGTCCACGCGACGCGATGCAAATGAGCCAGCTGCGAGAAGCAGCCTTGGAGGGCCTTCTTTTTTACTTTTCTTTATTTTCTCCCCCAAAAATGGTGCCGGCTGTGAACTAGTTATTGAAGTTGGGGTGTGCGCTGTCGTTTCCGGTGGAGTCCGGCGCTGTGCCGTGACTCAGACGCAGTAAATTGCGAGGCTAGAAGCGCCCGCTGCGACAGTCGCGTTGGCGGTGCAGTGTCACCGCCGCGACCTCATCGCCATGCATCATCTCCGGACGTCGCCACTGACGTGTCATATTCTGCGTCACAAAGTGTGAGCAAGGGAGGGAAAAGCCTCAGGGGGCCGAGACGTATACAGTTGTTCGTGTCGAAATGTTGGCAAGCACCCTTAGGTGTTCCCTCCCTTGTTCACTTCGTGATTATCAAGAACCATCGGGCCAACCAACGTCTCTCTACCATAGTCTGCGTCAGGTAGACGAGCTGTGTGTCGTGAAACAGCGTCTTTTCTTTTCGGCCTTTTCTTGCATTTGTTTTTTTTTCTTTAATGGAACATTGTCCGAAACTTGACTCCTTAGTTTATCGTCGCTTCAAACGCAAGCTTGGAAAGAAATTTCATCGTACGTCGGAGGACGTGACCTGCGCTAATTTTTTTCTGGCGACGTGCTCGTATCACAAAGTAACCTGTTATTGGTTCTTTCTTCACGCGAAGTTCTGAAGATTGTAAAAAATGTCACATATTCTTCCGTACGAGTGAACAAAGCGCGAATAGTTGCGCAGTCAACATTCCCTAAAAAACATGCTCGCAGTTCTCGCTTGGTAGCTTTATTGTTGCACATTGTTGTGCTCATTGGACTTAACCGCGCAGACTGAGGCATTTGGATCCGGCTAGCCTGGAGGTGAACACCATTTGGCCTACACCTACAGTGGCACCATTCGACGTGCAGCGCCCCTAAAGTAGCCGGAGCAGTGGCGTCAGATTGAACGGCGTGCATAGGATATATATATATATATTTATATATATATATATATATATATATATATATATATATATATATATATATATATATATATATATATATATATATATATATATATATATATATATATATATGTTACGAACGTAGGTTGCGTTGGCTCCGCAGAATAAAGATTTAAGAGAAGTGGGCACTTCTACAAAGACACTTTTATTTATCAACGTTTCGACCGCGGTGCGGTCTTCTTCAGTCCTGAAGAAGACCGCACCGCGGTCGAAACGTTGATAAATAAAAGTGTCTTTGTAGAAGTGCCCACTTCTCTTAAATCTATATATATATATATATATATATATATATATATATATACAGGTACACGCAGATTTTGCTAATAATTTCACTCGGGGAACGTGTAGCAACAGAGACCGCGGGAGCCCGCTTGGTTCGATTAGAATTGGCATTTGTATGCAAAGAGCGCGGCCCTCCGCGGCGGCCACATGCTTGCATCCTTGAAGCAGTCCGCGATCAGCTCAAAGGGCGTGCTTATTCTTGCTGCTGCTCGCCTAGATCCGCGCCTGCTGGCGGCCTGCGTGCGAAGCGTTTTGTTTCAACGGTTAGTATCGATAAGGTACGCTTGGCGTGCCGTTCTCGTCTTCAGGTAGTACATTGTTCGGTGGGTATATGATAAAGCTCCTCGGCGTACGTGATATGCACGTTTACACGCTTTTTCCTGCGGAAAGGCAAGGAGGGGGGAGTGGGGGAGGTGGAGCAGCATCCTATAAGTACAGTCGAACCTTGCTATAACGAAGTAATGGATATAACGAAGGAATGACTGTTGCTCTTGGAAGCTCTGTCAGCGCGATCTATAACGAAGCTACGGCTATAACCAAGTAATCGCTGGGCATCTTCAACTTCGTTATACCGAGGTTCTACTATAGTAGATTTAGGGCCGCGTTTGAGTAGTATTAGCGAGTTCGTGCCAACCTGCTCCCCCTGAGCTTGCTTGTCCACCCAGTATAGTGGCCATTCCTGGTCCAGCTAGAGTCCGGCGTGCTGAGAGAGGAGGAATCAGGCGCCGGAACTAGAGTGTTAGTTACGGATAGTTTAACATCGGGCCTGCTTGCGGTAGCATTGATGCACGGGTATAACGACGGCGGCGCGCAGGGATGTCGTGATGTTCTGCTATACCTGCACTGCATGGTTGCAGCACACACGTGTTTGGAGAGGGGCTAGAAACGCCAAAAAAGGGGAACCATTCCATGATTCGCACCAGAGATTGGCAGCTGCTCACACGTGAGGGCGTCTTTTTCGTATCACTCGCAGTTGACCCTGAGCGAGTCCTCGTTGATGAGAGTGGATGCAAGTACGGATCAGTGCTGTGTCTTGTGGCGCGTAAGCGACTAAGGCTACGTCAGGCTCCAAACACAAGGTTGCATTTGTCATTTTTGCCGGGGAGTAAGTACCAGCGTGTCTGGGTTGTTGTGAGCCTGAGCAGACGTGATCGTCTGTGAATTTTTAGTGGATGTGAGTTAGTTGGTGAACAAAAAACCACGGGTAGGCGTCAGTGAGCCATCTCATGCTGCCGGTCCGTTTCGTGCGTTCGCTTTTTAAAAAAGTGCGAAAGCACTTTATAGCCGCACTCCCCCGGTTTCAGCGGTGTGCGCGCGCGCGCGCGCGCGCGTGTGTGTGTGTGTGTGTGTGTGTGTGTGCGTGTGTGTGTGTGTGTGTGTGTGTGTGTGTGTGTGTGTGTGTGTGTGTGTGCGTGCGTGTGTGCGTGTGGGGGGGGGGTGCTGGCTAGCAAGTTTAACTGGCTCACACGGTCAGTGGACACCTCAGTCGCGCTGTAAGTGGTGCACGGCGTCCACCTACAAATTGGGGCGGCTATGCAGTTTTTGATTCTTTTCTCGAAACCAGCGCAAGGTTTAGACTCCGTTTATTTTGAGGGAAGAAAATGCGCATAACTGGCACCTTTGGGCCAGTGGACATCTCAATCGCGCTTTGAGATAAGTGGCGGTGATGTCCACGTGCAAAAAACCGTGCTTTCGCGCAATACTTCGAGCTTAGCAATGCTAAGCCGCCAGCCGTTTTTAAGTCCCTCCACCACGGTACCAAGTCGAGCCGCGTCTGGCTTGAGCACTGTGCTCTCCTCAGCTCTCCTCTCGCCGTGTATGATACGCCAGCGACCTCTACAGGGGAACGGGGAGTTGTTGCTGTTCTTAGCGCGGCTGCCTGCCTGGCGGCCGACGCGTGCATAGTTTGTTTACGCGCCCGCACCCGCAGCTTCTCGCGGGCCGTCTGGCTAAAGAGAAAGAACCGGATGGGCGTGATAACAAAGGTAGAGAAACAAAAGGCTCATCGCGGGGACGGCGCAACCGGACGCCTGGATCGATGCGTGTGTGCATCTCGGAGAAGCCCCGCGGCGGTGTAGACGCGCAGCGCGTGCAGGTATGCGCATTTCCTGTCGGATTGCATTCGCGTGTTGGATGGGGCCCCTGCATGAGACTTCGAAAGTTGACACTGCGCTGTATTTCTTTGCTCGGTAGACTGCTCTTCCACTCTTTTTTTTTTTCTCGGCACCGGTATTGCGCGGTGAGAGGCAGCAGGTGCAGCACTTCCTTTGCAGCACACGGCTAGCTTTGGCATAAGGCTGCGCCGGTGCCAAAGTATACGCCAGGTGTTGATCTGTCACGCTTGCGCTATTCTGATTCTTCAGTGTCCAGGGTTGTTTATAGCTTTTAGACTACATCGTGTAGGGCATTTCAGAAAAAAAAAATATATTGCGTACTCTTTGTAGTTATTAGAAAGTTGGCAGTGTAGAGGTCTTAATTTGATAGCATTAGATCGCGTTAGGAGCGAAATCCACCGCCCGATGTCCCGAAATTAGCTAATTGGTCGAGAGGTGTCACGTGATGTTGTGACGTCTTCATAACTTGCCCACGGGGCTGTGAGCAATTTTAGTTTCTAGACGGAAAACTAAGTAGGAAATCGAAATCAATAATCGGAATAATATATACAGTTGGACCTCGTTATAACGAAGTTGAAGGGGTCCGGTGATTACTTCGTTATAACCGTAGCTTCGTTGTAGCCCGTGTTGACCGAGCTTCCAAGGAGAGTCGTCATTCTTTCGTTATATCAATTATTCCGTTATAAACCGTTTCGCTATAACGAGGTTCGTCCGTGCACGCAAATGTCGGCGCTGTGACAGCATAGTGGATACCGGCTATACTGCAGCTGGCAGCCCGAACGTGGCGGTTGATGGACCGACAGTTGTAAAGAAACTGACGCTAACACACACAGAAGTTGCAGCTCTCATATCATGCACTGCATCCGTATACCTCTCCTAAGGCTCTCGAGCGAAAGGCGTTTGCCGGATTCCTATGCGGTTGCGGCTGGCGCGAAGCACTGCCGCTCCTTTCATTTCCTGGAAGCGCTGTTCTGCCTCCGCTCCTCTTTTACTCGCGCGGCGCATTTGTATGCGGCTTTTCGAGGCGTATGCGTCGAAGAGTTGGCCGAAAGCCTGCCGCGGGTGTTTTCTGGTTACGCTCGCTGCAACTTCTGGGGCTCCGAGATTATGCATCTGGAGCTTGCGCCTTCCCTCGCCGTCTTCCGCGCGTGTTGTCGCACCCCGCCACGTCTTTCGGCGCTCTTAGCCATCGGTGCGTGACTCGAAGGTGTGTGTAACCGTTCTGCGAGCTCTGACGTAAGGCCGTATAGCGCCCCTGGAGGAGTATGGGCTACGTGCACCCGATAGAAGCGCGCGTTGAACGCAGGAATATTTTCTTTACATCGCCGAAAGTCCCAATGATAGACTCAGACCGTCATCTGTAACGCGGATATTTCTTCTACAGCATTTTGGAGCTCCCTTCATTGTGCACGTATATATTGAGCCTAAAAGTCAATCTTTACTATAGCGAATCAGTACCTTCTCCTGGTTAACCTCCGCCTTTCCTTATCCCCCCCCCCCCCACCCCCTCTTTTCCGTCTCTGTTTTAACTACGCAGCTACAGCGTGCAGTCTGAAATTGGCGCCATGCAGCAGACTATTTCCACACGCATGCTCAGGCGGCATTGCGAGACGATTTTATTCGTTGTTGTTTTTGTGCTGCTCATAGTGCTCAGTTTTTCTTTCTTTTTTAATGCATTCGCGCATAAACAGGATAGGTTTTTTTCGTCGCCTCTGATTTTATGCGCCGTGAGCGGCGGACGCCATTAGGCCAGTGTTGTGAGCGAACAGTTTTTCGCCGCGACTGCGGTTCTCCAGAGTGCGCCTGGATCATGTTATGCTGAGGCATTTCTGCAATTTTGTCGTGTTTGAATAAATTTGTCTCAAAAGCCGCGAGGATATGAATGAGCGGTATGTTATTATTGAGCATAATACGCAAAAGCCGGATGTGCTACGCGTTTCACGTCAGCTTTGCTTGTTAGCCACGTGGGGAGCAGCAAATCGGAGTCCGCTGCTGGCAACACGCGGTAGATTTTTTTTGTGCCACGCGGCCTGAAAATGTCCGTGGCAAAACGCTAAGGCGGCCGTGTGCTGTGCGATGTCAGTGCACGTTAAAGATCCCCAGGTGGTCGAAATTATTCCGGAGCCCTGCACTACGGCACCTCTTCTTCCTTTCTTCTTTCACTCCCTCCTTTATCCCTTCCCCTATGGCGCGGTTCAGTTGTCCAACGAAATATGAGACAGATATTGCGCCATTTCCTTTCCCCAAAAACCAATTATTATTATTGGCCGCCGCGGTGGCTGAGTGGTTACGGCGCTCGGCTGCTGGCCCGAAAGACGCGGGTTCGATCCCGGCCGCGGTGGTCGAATTTCGATGGAGGCGAAATTCTAGAGGCCCGTGTACTGTGCGATGTCAGTGCACGTTGAAGAACCCCTGGTGGTTCGGAGCCCTTCACTACGGCGTCCCTCATAGCCTGAGTCGCTTTGGGACGTTAAACCCCCATAAACCATAAACCAAATATTATTATTATTATTATTATTATTATTATTATTATTATTATTATTATTATTATTATTATTATTATTATTATTATTATTATTATTAGCAACGTGCATCACGTTTCGCGGTGCATTGTTTATGGGGCTATAGAGTCGAATCTGATAATTTGCTACCCTTTCACGCGTCGCAGGTTAGCCGTTCGTTTCATTTACGGCCTAACGCTGCGTCTGGAAATGTGCCGCTTTCGGCGAAAGTAAGTGCTTTAGTTAAAGCTCACCGCCTTTGGGCTATAGTTGGATACAACTCAAGAACGAAGCTGCTTTTCCCCGTCGGAGGACCCCCTTCCAGCCAATGGCGTCGGCCGATTCTCATGACGCTGCTAGCCTAGACAGTGCAGGGAGTGGCGCCACAATGGAGAAACGGGTCTATTTCCGATCACAGAAGGAAAGGATTATCCCTTTGCATCTACCACTCCCTGCATTTTCACGCTAGCATGGTCGTGACAATCGGTCGCCATTGGCTGGAAGGGGGTCCTTTAACGGGGAAAAGCCGCTGCGTTCTTGAGTTGTAGTTGGTTGGACGTAGTATGAGGCTTGAGGGACAGCAGGCATGAGCACGTTCACGCAGTGTTGGGTGCGTCGGCGGACTTTCGTTTCGCCAGCTAATGCGGAAAAACGGGCTAGGCTAGCGCCATTAATTACACGCGCAACCAACGCTCCCGCTGCGATGGGGTCGTGCAGCGTCAAGCACTGGGCCAGCGGGTAATCCATGTAACTTGGGCGTCGCAGCGCTAACCGGACCGGGGCGAGGACTCTTCATTTTCGTCACGTTGCATTCCTCGTATGACACCGCAGTCGGATACAACTCAAGTCTGCAGTGAATCTCCGCCCACATTCGGGACCGCCGCACAGATTTCCTCCTCGACTAAAAAGTAGTCTGTTGTTAAAACACCGCTTGTTATACCTGACAAGTAGAACATTATAAGTTCTAGAATTCTGAGAACTCGCTTGTTTAATAAAGTCAAACATTAAGGAGCTGATTTCGTGTTTGGCTAGCGGAGTAATAGAGGACGCTGCTGGGACCGTGACCCAGTGTTAGCAACTGCTGATTTGCTTTTAAGTTGTATCCTACGATAACCTGTCGCCTCCTGGTTACAAGAATTGGCATTTTGAGTGAACCTTTCGCCTGATGTGGCACACGCAGCGCGCACGGCTCGTTATCGAGGGCCCATATCTGAGGCTGAGCTCTGAGCATCCTATAGCACGCCGGCTTTTTAGTGTAATCCGCAACGCCGTCACGTGGTAATCGAACCCGCGGCCTTATATTCGGAGCAGGAAATCGCTCGAGCGCCTCGTCGAAATAGTGTATACGAGCCGCGCTTATTGAGCGCTTCTGCATGTCTTCCAACGAACGACCCGGCCTCTTCGTCGAACAGCGAAGCTTATTGACGTTTTGTTCTATTCATAGCCTCGTGTTTTGTTTGGTGCGTTTTTTCTTTTCGTGCCACGCTGCATCTACCTCCGACTGCGTTGTGCTGCATGCGGTGCTGGCTGGGCAGTTTTACTTTTCTTTGTTGTTTTTTTCTTCTGCCAACACTAATCTATGTACCCTACAGAGAAGTATTTGCGATGTCTCGTTACCTGCTGACGTACACACCCTTTTGCGGTGGATTCCACTTCTGGCTGAAGCCGGTGCGTTCTTTTTCTGCTTTAGCGCATAACGCGAATGGAGTTTCCTCCGCACTCTAATACAGAAAGGAGTAAAAAGGGAGTGCGCTGCAGGACAGTTTATTCCTTTTTTTTTACTCCCATATAGGCGTATTCGTGTTTAGAGTGTGTTAGCTGGCAGCCGGTGAATTGTTTCTGAGAGGCGCGAAATTTGATCCATAACACTATACACCGTCCCCTAAGGCTTTTGCGCTCGTCTCTGTGCTCGAAATGCCTTCGAATTATTGTCGCTAACTTCGTGTTTGTTTCGTATATTGATTTCTTCTTCGGGTCCACTCTCAATGTGGCGTTTGTTTGACAGGGACTTTTTGCCTTTCCCTCGGAGTGCATTAAAATGGGGCTTTTCGGTCGTAACCCTGTGACAGTTCCGGCTGCCTGTTCTTTTTAATTTTTTTCCGCGCGATGTCGCAACGCGCGATTCGCATCTATGTAGGCCTCGGCCTCGAAAAGGTGCGACCGCTCCCACGACGTGTTTTATAACCTAGTCTGCGTACTGTGACTCACGTACGCCTTTGCGCGTGCTGATCGCGTATTCAGCGCTTGCCATTCGCACGACATTGAACCCTTCAGTGGATGCTGACTCGTTGAGGGGGATCGTTATCTACAACGTTCCGGCTTGCTTTCATAACAGTGACGCCTTGCCTTTGATCGCTTTCTGTTTTTGCGTGCATGTACTTTAATTTGCGATGGCGCTGTGCTTATGTTTGTGTTACGGTTGTTGTTAAGAGAAATGAACAGAAGAAAATGCAATACAGATGAACCTCGTTGTAACGAAGTTGAAGGGGCCAGACGATTACTTCGTTATAGGCTTTCCTTCGTTGTAGCCCGTTTTTATAGAGCTTCCAAGAGGAATCGTAATTCCTTCGTTATATCCCTAAATTCGTTATAGCGAGTTTCGCCTGTATGTCGAGGCATCATGCAATTCTGAAAGCAACGTATAAAGCTGGCCGTGTTTTGAATCGGACTTCCGCCCGTGCCCCGCGTCGCTGCCGGCGCTTGACTATACAATAGTCTCTGGGCACCGTGCATAACGAAGACCTTGGCGGCAGGTAACGTCGCCGGCGTTGTTAGATGGTTCCGCTCGAGCTGATTAGGGTCAGCGCCTCGAATGCGGATCGCGTATCGAGTGCGCCAGCTGGAAAGCCGCCTCTGACATACATTGGCGTTGCGCGCTGACGTCTGTATTAATCCTATTCCCGTGATCTGCGTTACTTCCGATTACGAGCACCGGCGAATTGGCGGTGACGTTGTGTCCATGGGATGAGAGGGTATCGACGATGCCGTGTTTGGCTAAAGCTGCGCAGTGTAGCCGCGACTGCGAGCGTTTGTTCTTAATACCTGTGTACACGCAATGCTATGCATGCGAAATGGGCTCTTTTCTTTTTGTTTTTCTTTGGTAATGCTGCGGTGCTTCGGATGTGACCTTTGCTTGGTGGTGCCGTTTTGTTTGCAGCGGTGGTTCTGTTGTTTGGCTCACTGCGGAGGTCGAGATTTGTGCGTTCCAAATGTCCTTTTGCAGAGACAAACTCTCTTATGAGCGTTTATTTATTTATTTATTTATTTATTTATTTATTTATTTATTTATTTATTTATTTATTTATTTATCGCACCCTCAGGGCCACATGGATTACAGAGGGGGCATTGCAAAGACACAACAATAAATTTAGAGAAATACAACAGAGAGAAATTTAAATAACACCCGGGTATACAATGCTAGCTATAGCTTCTCGGAACATCTCGTAATTATTATGAATGTCGGCAATATCTGCGGGAAGGTCTGCGGACTCTCTTGAGGGTGTAGTCATTAAGTTCGGTTCAGGCTCGTTTCATCTCCGTGCGCCGCCTGAGTAGTTTCGCTCGCTCATACGCGCCAAGAAGCCGCGCAGTTCTTGTATATAGTTACTGGTACTTATTACTTATATTAGGCGAGCGCTGAACCAGTGTCCAATGCTTTGCCGTTAATCTGTGTTAGACCAAGGCAAATCCTGCCTTGCCGTATCGGGTTGCTTTAACTGACCTAGCATCCAGTCTCAGACAATTCCTTTCGCGCACAGAGAAAGGCGCTCTGCTGTCATTTATCCTTGCATTTCTGTCCCTTATGGTTCACGCAGGGCTGGGTGTTTTGTCTTCACATTGCGTGCACGTGCGCAATGATATGATACACGGCCGTGGATGTCTGCTGTAGCGTTCACGGAGTGCAGTCGTCGCTCGAATTGAAGGTGCAAAGGGGACGCGCTAACCAACTGTCCGATGGTTTCGTTGTCGACCTCTTCTCCTTTGTGACGCGAGGTGCGCAGGTGAAGCCCATCATCTGGTGAGTACAGTGGCCGACAAACAAAAAACAAAAAGGCCCGTACGTCTCATACGTGCTTGTGGCGTGTTAGCCTGCATTCGGTTACGTGCTTTCGGTTACGTGGCGCCTTCGAAACGCAAGGCGGTGATCCAGTATGAAATGGAACAGATTATCCGCATTGATCGAATAATAATTCTGTAAGTATATGAGTGAAATTGAAAAAAAAAATGAAAATTGGTTTTTGGGGAAAGTAAAGGGCGCAGTATCTGTCTCACATATCGGCGGACACCTGAACCGCGCCGTAAGGGAAGGGATAAAGGAGGGAGTGAGGGTGCCGTAGTGGAGGGCTCCGGAATGATTTCGACCACCTGGGGATCTTTAACGTGCACTGACATCGCACAGCACACGGTCGCCTTTTGGGTTTCGCCTCCATCGAAACGCGGCCGCGCACTTTCTTTTTTGTTTTAAGTAGTTTTTCTTCGTCTGGGCGGATAGTGATCAGTCCACAAGTAAGGGCAAAATTCGCTCCTCTGTGTGTTCCCCGTTATTAGTGGAGCTGCCTGTGCATTACTCTGTCTAGCGTTGCCTGCGGATGGCACGTAGTATTTGGCGGGGAGACCGAGGGGCTTTCACTCATTTTGTCCCCCCGCCCCTCTTTTCTTTGCTATTCATATCGGCGTCGCGCCGCTGTCCCCCTCCGTCCGGGCCTGGTGCGTCGCTTATTAATTGGAGGGGAAGGCAGAGGGGACCTTGGCGTCGGTGACCGCAATAGAGCGTCATCGTCTTTGTTAGCGTTTGTAGAGAGGAAAGGGAGGAAGTGGGGGGGGGGGGGGGGGACGGTAAAGTAAAAAGACGCAGGCCGGGACAGACGCGGCGGGGGCTACTCGGCTGGCCGGGGCGGCATATCGGAGGCTGCCCCCCCCCCTCCCCCCCCTCCCCCCGGCTCTTTCGGGGTGGCGTAGACCGACCTTTATGGATCGCTGGCTGCTCGGACGTGCGTGCAAGCGGTGCGCGCCGCGGCCGTTCATTTACCCAAGCCGTCTCCCTTGGACCCCAGCCTCAAAGCCAGCCGCGATGGTCGCAGCACGCGACCGGTGCGGACGCTGTAGCTTTGACATCGGCGCAGGGCGAGACGGCGCGGCTTCTCACAGTTGCGTGCAGCGCTAGCTAGACGAGAATTCGGGCGACGATGCGAACTCCGTATAGTCCCCGATTTCGGACATTCTAACGAAAGTGTGATGTCGTCGTCCGTACGGCGAAATCGACAAAGATGCTTTCGCTCAAAGCGGGGGCTGGATTGAACGTACACATCGTTATACGTCGAAGGGCGGCGTATACAGAGGCGTTCCGCTGTCGCGTTTCCCGAGCCTTGTCTTCGATTTCCCGTTTAATGCGGATTTATGCGCTGAACGCTGGCTACAAATGACCATCGTTCTCTCCTACTCCACTCCGCTGCCCGTCTAATGTGGAAGAGCTGGGCCGCTCCGTGCCCCAAAGCACTACATGGTGCCCCGTTCTGACCACCCGTGTCTGAACATGGCGCGTAGCAAGCCGAACTGTCGCACTGCGGAGAGTTCAATGAGAACGTGGCATCATTCCCTTTCTCTGACAAATGATTAGGTTAGAAGAGCAAGGTTCCGGGCTAGTTGGTAATGCATTGTACTTAGAAACAGCGCGAGGAAACACGGACACCACGAAGAAACGACACACACATCGCTCGTGTGTGTCGTGTCTTCGTGGCGCCCGTGTTTCCTCGCGCTGTTTCTAAGTACAATGATTTTGTTAGTCGGATTCAAGTCGAGATAAAAGCGGCTTTTCCCCGTCAGAGGACCTCCTTCCAGCCAATGGCGTCGGCCGATTCTCATGAACCTGCTAGTATGCCAGTGCAGGGAGTGGCAGATGAAAGGAGGATAGTCCCCTCCCTGTATTGCCCGGTATAGTCGCCTCTCTGCATTCTGACGCCGCTCCCTGCATGGTTACGCCCAGGTTCACGAGAACCGGCCGACGCCATTGGCTGGAAAGGGATCCTTTGAAAGAGGAAAGCCGCTTTTTTCTTGACTTGTATTCGACTATCGGACTTGAATTGGAAATCTCTCTCTCTCTTTTGCGCTGAGCGTAGTTACCTTGAGATTTGTCGTCCGCTACGGTACTTTCAAGGGGGGGGGGGGGGGGGGGGGATGAATGAGCGATGTCACGTTCGCCACCTTCAGTTCGTGGCGCTTTCCAACGTCTCCTCTTCACAACCGTTCCGCTGCCCTCACGAGGAGAGCCCTGACGCGGGCATACGCAGCTGCTGCGGCTAACTTGCCCAGGTGAGCTTAGAGCCCCCCCCCCCCCCCCACCCCCCGTCTTGTCTCTCCCGCCTCTCGTCCGTTGGCCCGTCTTTTGTCTTTTTGTGGCGCGACCGCCGCCGCCGCCGCGATCATCGATTGCGTCTGCTTTCCCGGAAGGACCGCCCGAGGGGCGAACACCGGCCGCCCGTTATTCGCGTCGGGCACACTCGCTGTGACGTGAGCGGAAATGACGCCTCCGAGCCCAGAAATTCGTTGCTGCGCTGTGTTGTGTACGCTTCGTCGTGGTATACATACGTAATGACACCGCTCGGGAGGCGGCTGTATCAATTATGCGGCCGCGCATATTGTGTAGGACGGCCCGAGGTTGTGGGTCGCCGTTGCTTGCGGCTCGAGGTCGCTGGCCCCCGGGGCTGTTGCGGCGCGTTCGTCCCGGGTGAGGAGCGTGCGGCGGATGCTTTCGAGGGGGTGTATATAAGGCCGCCTTCACGTATTATCGCCGGGGCTGGCTGTGAACCGCGTGTGCTGTTATCGCTTCTTGGGGTCCATGCGAACCTCGGCCGCGTTATAATATGGCCCGTTGCTTGGCTGACTTGGTGCTGAACGGGCTGAACTACTCGCGGCTGCTGTCGCAGTGTGCTTCGTGCGTAGAAGTAGAAGGGAGACCGAACAAGTAGAGTCGGGGGGGGGGGGGGGGGTGTCCAACGCTGTCGCCAACGTTACTGGACGAGACAAGAGCAACGAAAGAAAAATGCCTTTCACGTACTACCGTAAAATACCGGGCGTCCCTTCATGCTCGACTAAGCCCCCCCCCCCCCCCTTTTTTTTTTCTTGAATTTCGAATTTTCCTAAAAGGTCGAGCGAGCGTTCACGCGATTATGTCCCATGTCCGGGAGAAGTTCAAAATTCGCAGCATAGACACATCAAGCTCCGGCTCGGAATAGTCGTTCGGCGACTTCATCGACGAAGACTGTAGCCGTTGTTTAATCACCCGGCTTTTCAGCACTTGGAACAAAACTGTTCCAAGTCTCGTTTTCTCCGTTTACGCGGCCGCCATCTTGGATTTAACCGGTCGTTGGACCAGTCAATGCCCGTTCTTGATTTTCATGCCCATGGGTCTAGCATGCGCCCATCGCCCCCACTGTTTGGCGATATTCTTCAAATTTTGGGTGGGGCGCTTGCTCGGTGTTTTACGGTAAGAGCTGCGTGTTGTCAAAGGAGGTGTCACGTGTGCACTGAGCGCTGTGAATTGATTTCGACCATCCGCAGAGCTCTCCTCCGGACTCCGGAATTTCAGTACGCGGGCGTTTTTCGATTTCGCTTCTACAGAAAGACGTTGCTGGGCGGCCCAGTTCCTGTATCAAGGTCTGTGTTAGCGCTCACCCGTTCCCCTCTTTGTGTGTTATTTTTCTTTTCGTGCCTGTGGAAAAAGGCTGTAGCGTACAAGCGATGGGGAAAGAAGCGCTTCTCTAGCACGCTCTGTGCCTCCAAGGTAGACAGTGAACTTACCATTTCTACCTTCTTGTCATTGTTGCTCCTCGTTTCGGCGTTAGTCACCTTAGTTACAGCGAAGACTGTTCCTGCTACGCGACGTTTTGGTGATTATTGTTATAGATGTGTAACAACGCGCACTCCGTAGTTTACAAAATGTGGTTTTCATTACGCCGCTTTTCGTGAGTTCTGTGCGGTCGGTCGGCGTGCACGTTTTCATCTGCTCTGGCTTTTTTTTTTCTTGTCTTGTACTCATTACGTCGAAGGTGAATGCCCTCAAACCACATCTAGCAGCGCTGTATAAATCGCCGCGCCAATCCCGTCAGATGTGCGCGGTCTTCTCCCAGCGTGGTGAGTTGTCCCGTCCCACAGTGGCGTGATTAGACTCCTCTTACATAAATAAAGAGGAACCCAGGTAGCGCCCCAGCCTTACATAGCCTCCATGGGCATGTGTAGGAGCCTTCGTTGAAGAAACCGTCGCGAGCGGCTCGCAAAGGCCGTGTCGGTCCGCGACCAGATGAATGAATGAATGAATGAATGAATGAATGAATGAATGGATGAATGAATGAACTAAGGAATGAATGAATGATCGCGAGCGGCTCGCAAAGGCCGTGTATGTCCTCGACCTGATAAATGAATGAATGAATGAATGAATGAATGAATGAATGAAATGGCGGGGATCCTCGATTCACAGGGGGTCGTCTCGCGTGCACCACTTTCCCCGCAAATGGCATCACGTGCGTTCCTGTAATTTCTCTCTCTCTCTCTTGTCCTTTCCCTCAGGAGAGGAGGGGAAGGAAGGATGGGTGAATCAATCTGCGTGGCGTCGACCTTCCAACCGCCTGTCTCCGCTCGCTCTCACTTTAGTTTCGTGCAGCAGTGTGGGAGTCACGGGAGTGTAGTTCCGGCTTCTCTGACTCGTGCACTCTAAACACGAACACGCCCGTGTGGAAGTAAAAATGGAGTAAACTATCCTCTAGATGACACAATTTTATAATAGGGAGCCTGCTAAAGGATAGTATACTCCTTTTTTTACTCGTCTCTGTTTATAGAGTGCTGTAAGTTCTCGATACGATACGATACAATACAGCAATACATTGCTCATAAGGATGACTAATACACCCGCAAAGGCTTCAAATGGCCTGACTGGCAGTACCTGGCATTTAGGTCGCAGGAAAAATGCACCAAACTGTTAGCGGAGTATTAGATTTTAATTTAGAGAAAATGTGCAAAAAGTTACACGAGAAACGTCACTTTAGACTTGTGATGCTCAAAGGGCTTCCTTAATCTCACGCCTTGCGTTTGCGTTTAACGAGATAGACGGCACAACGCGAAAGCGATGTAGCGACAGGTGACTGCGGTGGAAGAGACACGTGTGTAGGGCAGGGGCCCTAACTTTCACACTTGCCATTGCCGTGTTCTGGCTCGGTCGATAACAAGCGCTCTTATGCTCTCTCTACGCGGATTGCCCATTGGTGAACGATCCAGACCGAACGTACTCGGATCTCACTGCGCTTGTGCTTTGTGCCGCTCTTCTCGTATAACAACGCCGCGACCAAAGCGGATGCGTATTATGTTCTTTGAATGCACACTACGATCTACGCCGCGCCAGCAGTACGGCGCTGTGGTGCTAACATGGAGCCCAGCCGAGCCCGAATTGCTCGCGCCTTTCTCGAGCCTCCAGAACGCTGCACTGTTTCTTTGCGGAGACTGCGTGGCTGCGTCGTTTCTTCTTGCGCTTGTTTCCTGCAGCGAAAACAACAGAGAAAATGAACGAAAGAGAAATGAAGGAAGGCAAAGAAAGAACGAAGCACGGGGAGTGTCCGTGGATTGCCCGCTCCCTCCATCCCTCCCTGCTTCCCCAACTGGAGGCGCGGTCACATCTTTTTTTTTTTTTTTTCAGTGCTCGCTCGCGTTCACACGCGCGCGCGTTCTTCTTGCCCGCGTTTCTCTTCCTCGTTCCTCACGCACGCACGTGATATGCGGGGGGGGGGGGGTTAAGGGGTGCGGTGCATAGGCGCATAACGCACGCCCCGTGCGTGTGTGTGAGCGGTGAGACAAATGAGCTTTTGGCAGCGTGGCGCAGACGCGGAGGAGACACGCGGCGAATGAGATCGAGAGTGGTCCACTCCGCCGCCCCACCTTCTTTCAGCCCCCTTTTGCTTTGCTCTGTTTGCGCCCGTGCCTGTATAGTATAATCGGCGCCGCGAGCTGCGAGCATATGTGGGAACAAAAGGGGGGGCCCCTGCGTCCGCTCCTCGAAGTCCAGTACGCCTCAACTGTGCGAGTATGTGGGAACAAAAGCGGCCTGTCCTTAGTAGACTCCGCGCGTGTGTGTGCGTGTGTGTGTGTGAGAGAGTGGCAAGCTTTTGTGGCGAGAACGCCGAACTATTCCGCGGTCATCTGTCTTCGCGGTCAACGCGTATCTGTGTGTTTTGCGCGGTGTGCTGGGCGGGCCCTTCGCAATTTTGCTGACCGCTTTGCTCAGCCCCCCCCCCCCCCCCCCCCCACCCCCCGCAAATTTCCGCGCCCGTTTTCTTTGCTGCGGTCCACGCGGTTTCGACGACGTTATTGCTTTGTTTTTCTCTAACCGTTGTGTTCCTAAGCGGTGCAGCTTTTGAGTTTTGAAAGCGTGAAATGATATAGCGTACTCGGTGTATATATATAGAGCGCGCTTCGGCGGCAGAGCCTTCGCGCCTTTTGAACCGGTTGCTCGTTCTTTTGGATGTGTCCGTTCTAAGCGGTGGGGGAGTTTGTATTTAGCGAGGCGTTTATCTCGGGACAGCGTCTCGGCACCGATGAGTCGATGCATACCCACGAGGATCTTTAGATTCCATTCCTGGCGACGGTTTAGCCGTCGAAGCAGACAGGACAAAATTGCTCTCTCTCTCAGATTGCTGGACCCACTGTCATAAATTACTAGCTTGAGATGGGTAGAGCGTCGCCTTACCGATGGCACGTCTTGCACTGGAGATTAGCAGCGTGCCTTGTTGGCTAGCGTGCCTTGTCG
This sequence comes from Amblyomma americanum, assembly GCF_052857255.1. NCBI lineage: Eukaryota > Metazoa > Arthropoda > Arachnida > Ixodida > Ixodidae > Amblyomma > Amblyomma americanum. Next base: position 188,484,434 of record NC_135501.1, on the reverse strand, counting down.
CTTAATAGAGACTTTCAGAACAGCGCGTACCGTTGCCGTTACTGTGTACCGCCACAGCGTAGTGGCGGTACACGGTAAAGATGGCGGTACGCGCTGTTCGCGCATGCGCACATTTCCTTGAGAGCGCTAGATGGCGCTAGATGCTGGTCAGCTGCGTGCACATATGCTGCGTCGGGATCAATCCGCGCGGCGCGGTACGTGCACTCTAAAGTTTAAACACGAATAGACGACCTATATGGGAGTAAAAAGGGAGTAATCTGTCCTATAGATTACTCCCTCTTATGAAAGGGTGTGCGCTATAGAGGTCAACTTTGGAATGTGATATTCGATAAGCGGAGGGTACGCGCTACGCCAAAGTGTCGCACTGCTAGCTGATCGAATGCGTGTGACGACACTCTGCTGATAATGTGGAGCATGTCTCGAGTGACCGCCGCCGAGCACACTTTGACGGAGGGAAAAACTCGCGAGCGCAGGCTGTAATTAATTCCCCCAAACTGTCGTCCGTGTTAGTAGGAATCGGGGCTCGCGGTCAGAATGAATGGACAGCGGAAGCTCGCGACGGTACTCGGCGTCTCACGACGCTTTTCCACAATTGATATCCTTTGTCCTCGTGGTCTGTGCCTCCCTTCATTACGGTCCGCGTTCTGCCGCTTTGCTGTGGACGGGACGACACTCACACTGTTGCGTGCTCCGGCGTTCCCGCGTTTCTCGACCCGTGCGCTGTCTTTGCCGCCCTTGCCGAAGCAGTGGTCCACGCAGGAGCGGGTTTAAAGGCACCGAGAAGGATTTTTTTGTGTGTGTATGTGGATAAAGTTGCTATGCATGGGGCGTACGGCAACACCCCACCACCCCCCCAAGGGCTGCCGTACATACCGGTCCCCTGGACCTACTTAGCACGCAATTTGTGCCCTGGCTTGCGGGACGTCCGCAAGAGTCGGCAGTCCGGGTGCACGAGTTCACTCCTTCTTGCCTCGAAGGAGTTCCGTGCACTGCTTTAACCCCCCTCAGAAGCGGACTCGAGCGCTAAGTGACAAAGCAGTAAGGGCTGAGAGAGGCTTTTTGGAGCGTCACGTGTCGATCGGAGAGGCTGTGAACTGGACGAGGAGGTCGGCAGACCGCCAAGATTTGCGTAGACAATGACGAAACCTTGCGTCGGTCACATCAGGGCGGCGACCTTCCGAGCGGGGCGGAGCGTGTCGATAAAGAGTCTTGACGTGAGTGACGTCACGAAGCTAGCGCGTGCTCAACGTTAGAGACGGGCACATCCGTTTTTGACGTCCGCTCCGCAGTGCGACGGACCCGTCGATGGCAGGGGCTGATTTTGCGTCATCGTTTCGGGGTCGTTGGTTGGAGTGGTAAGACGAGCAGTAAGCGTGCCTCTGTTGCCGGTGTTTTGTGAATTATTCGGAGGCGGAGGCACTGTTGCGTTGCCACAGCGGCTTTTGCGTTCGGCTGCTTATCCACAGGTCGAGGGATCGAATCCCGGTCGAAATTAATCAGAAGCTTCGCATGGGTGTCTTGGGACGTTAAACCGTAGCATAGCATAGCGTAACGTAACGTAGCGTAGAATAGCGTAGCGAGCTGCTGCACGGAACTTGTCACCATACACTCAACACCGCTTGCGACCACCGACGTACTCGTGGCGTGACAAGGGACCATCCTGTCCCGGTCTCCTCGTCATCCGCGCGCTGCCGCTTCGCGTGATTTCTGAACGATCCCGTTCTCTTGCGGCGATCGGGGAGTGCTAAGTGACTTGAACCTGTTATACCGAGGAATGGGGACGGGTCGATTCCGTGGGGCTTTTCTTTTCTCTTTTTATAGTTCCCGCCATGCGCCTTAAAATGCTTTTGTGACGTCACGATGTCGGCTCGAAGCACTCCGTTGGAGGCTCGTAGCGTTTACTGCATGCTGCGTCGCTTTGCCTGTCGCGCCGGTAAGACTTGGGATCATGGGGCGAGAACAGTTGGCGCACGCAAACTCTGGTTGTCTTTTATGTATACCAGGTGTTTCAGCGATGGTGATCACTCGTGTTTAAAAATACGGTTTTTGAGGTAAACAGAAGCCTTTTCCGGCATAGTAATGCCAGCGTTGGCGGACGTCGTAAAACAGGCGTATCATCTTAACTAGCTCAGTGATTAACTAAATTTTAATAGTTAGCTTTCTAACTATTACCAATAGGCACCTCACTGCAATTAGAGGTTTTTAGCCGGCCATTAGTAATATTCATATCAACATTTAGAATTTCGAAAACGCCATTGCTCTCGCCGCTGTGGCACGACAAAATTTGGCTACATCGTGCTAAAATACGTGCACTTTCGAAAAGTATGCAGGCAAAGCAACTCTCCAGTGGTCGCAACTAGTAACGTTCTTGGAAGAGGTAATCGCGAAAAGCTGTGTCGTCACGGATTGTCGCTCTAGCGAGGTCCGCCCGAAGCGTTGCGTGTGGCTGGATGGAAGGGCCCGTCAACTGTTGGTGATGACGTGATTGTGGTTGCTGGCAGTTTCAGACCAACGAGGGGCAGCGACCTGGCTCGTGTCATGTTTCGTAAATTCTAACACTCGTCGCCATTTTCTTATAACACTGCCACAGGCCCTAAAAGGGTCCGCGAAAGAAAATATCGCAGGGATTTTGCTCATGTGTTCGCAATGCGATAATAATAGACGCTGTTCATGCCTTTATCCTAAATGACGTCACTTCAGGTCTGGAGGCGTCATTTCCCTTCAGCCAGTGGAAATTATCCGCTTAGGAGACGTCGCTTTTCTGTAGCCAATGGGCGAATTTTATGACCGTCGACACATTTTTTTTTTCGATGAGGCTTTTAATGCTATCCCTTTAAAAAAGATGCCGCCACCGTCTGGAAGACGAAGTAACGAGCGTTAGCTATTAGGTTTACTAGATTTGATCTGAATGGTATTATTGCGGGAAAGAATATATTTACAGCTATGTACACCAGCGAAGGAACAGCTACGAGCGGCACTCAGAACACAGTCAGAACTTCGTTGTCGTCTTCGTCCACCCGTTCACTCGCTCAGTCTCGTCGTCGTCTTCCCGCTTCAGTATTAAAGTGAGGTACACCAACGGAAATACGATTTTGTACGTTTATTTTCCCATATGCTAAACAGACTCACACACATTCACTTCTACATATTGCAACCGACATCTTGGATTTATAAGTGACGTCACCAATCAGTCGCCAATTGGATATATCAGTGACGTCACCAATCAAATCACCAATTCGACGTACTAATGGCGTCACCGATCAGTCACCAGTTGGGTTGCTGTATCGATTTACCATGGGGGCCGCCATACTGAATTCCGCGGACTTGGAAAACTTCACGCCGAAGGGAGGTGGTAGCAGACCCCAAGAAATCGAGATACGCGATGAGTAAAAAGCTAACGCTCTTAAAACAACTCGAACAACGACCCCTCAGTTAGGACTGGAGCCTGACAAAGGCGCCGACGCCACTGGCAGGCGTGTTTGGTATGGGCTACCATTTTGATTGGAGCAGCGCTTGTCGGAGTCCGCGGCGCTCTCAGGCTTCGCTCCTTTTCTCCGAGAGTGTGTTTGCGCTTGCCGCCGGGGCGGGGGCCGGCTTCCACCAGACCCTCGTGTGGCCTCCTATGTGTTCCTCGCTTTCGGTGCCACCTGTTCCAATCAGCGCAGGAAAGAAAGGGAAACGCAGTACTCCCGATATGCGCGAACGCCGCGACGCACTGTGTATAACAGGGCGCTGCCTCGCACGACGACCTACGCCGCTCGCTTTGAGCGATGGTGGACGCACGGGCCGGTAGGACAGCGCGATAGGGGCGTGTGTGTGAGGGGGGGGGGGGGGGGGGGGTCTATCCTCAGCGCCTATCCTGGCTGTTTGGCTTCCCATGCGGCTGACTGCCGGCACTTCGTTTCCTCCTCTGCCTCGTGCGCACACACTGATGAACGGAAGTGGTGGCGGCGGCGTTCTCGTGTCGTGTTCCCGCGGGTCGGGTCATCCATCAACTCCAGCTCGCTCCGATCTCTTGTCTGTCGTTGTCTATACGCCACCGTGTTGCCCTTTCTCTCCCCCAGTCTTCCTGTTTGTACCCGCGGCGGATTTCTCCCCTGCAGCGCCCTCTAGCTTCGCTAAATCTACGTACTCTAGGGCCTCCTCTGCCTCCGTCTCCGCGGCGAAGGTGGGACCCTTCGATGGAGCAATTCACCTCGTTCGGAAGCCGCTCCTTCTCTGTTCTCGAGTGTTCCGAAAACTACCACGGCGCGGCGCTTTCGCCGTTCCCTCTGTAGGACTCTGGGCTTTCTCCGGTTCACTTTTATCTCCTTCCATCGATGTTCTTCCTGTGGACATTCCCGCATTCGCCGAGGTGCCCACCGCCTCGAGTCTTTTTGAGACGGCGGCCTCGATGGCCGCGTGTGCGCCGAGACTTCGCCCGTGTACGCGCCGTACGTAGCTCGGGCGAACAGTGCCTCCGGTTGCAACGTTGCGATGGCTGCGCAAGTAATGCGTCCGCAAAAGCATATCAGTTCGTATCACTCCTTATTGAATGAGCTCACTGACGTGTCACTGTCACCGGTATCTTCTTTTTTGATGTTGTCATATGCCTCCTGAATTTCGCGTTCACTCCTCGTAACGGGGTGCAGTCATGATTCCTGCAGTGCTTTGGAAAATCCCCCCCCCCCCCCCCCCCCCCCCATCAGAATAGGCCTTTCATGTTCTTTAAGCCGGGCATTTAAGCAGCGTCCCGTATGGCCGACGTAACTTTTCCGGCAAGATAACGGTATACACTAGACAACTTGCGTTGCACAGAGGACATACTTTGATTCGTGGTTTACAGTGGGCTGTGAATTTTTATTTTTCTCACCAATGCTGCTAGACAAAATATCCAGTTTTTTTGGGGCCCAAGAAACAACTTCGACGCCGTGCCTATTCGCAACCACCTTAATATTCTGCGAAAGTGTGCGCACGTAAGGCATAACCGCATTATTTCTTTTTTTTTATCTGTCGGCTCTGTTTTGTTTCGCTTTTACTGTCTTCAGGAGCTTTCCAGAGACCTTTTTGATACCATATCGAACCCCGTTTTTTTAAGTTCGTGCTCTTGGTGCAGAAAGCTATCTCGCCTGGTGTGAAAGCAGCTTTTCTGCAGCGCGTTCTTCAGACAAAAAGTAGCTATGTCCCTTTTCGTTAGCTTCGAGCGGCAGGAGCTGTATGGCAGCAAGGCTCTCTTTGTTCGCGGTACACAGGTCCAGCAAAAGTGGCCGTATTCAAAAAGTGGCTAAAACGAGGTCTAAAGACTTAATAGTGTTGCGGTCTGGTAATCCACGAGTGAAACGCGTTAGAGCAATTTGAGGTTCGGGGTTGTCGTAAAAGCCCCACACTATAGGCGCCCCAAAAGCGGACCTATAGCCGTGGCCTGGTGACTTCTGAAGCGCCATGTATAAACGTGGCCACCACTTCTCCATCTCAAGCCGCCTTATGCTCCGCGTTCTTCGCTTAACGGGTGGCGCTACACTGCACGTATTTAGTAACGGCAGGGCGTGGCACGTGTGCGGGACAACGGAGCCTAAACGGGTGGCGAATAGCCCCCCTCTGTCCCTTGGCGATCGGTGAGCGGCGATTATCGTATACCGCGGTCGTCCGAAAAGTGAGGCCTGCGAGTCGTCGCCGGTCGCTGCCCGCGCGTCGCCTAACGAACGTTGTTATACCCTCTCGAGAAGCGCGGGCCCGGAGTATGGAAGGCGCTGGAGGAAGAGGAGGGTGCCCACTCAGTCGGCGTCGCGGAGCGGCTATTTATGCGCGCTCTTTATTTTTTCTTGTTAGGTAACCGCATCGCGCAACTCTGGGCGCCGTGCTGGGGTTCCATTCGCCGTGGGAAACTATAGATGATGCCCGGCAGAAAACAATGGCTGCCCGCACGTGGGCTAGGCTGCGCGCGTCTTGCATTGTTGGTTATGTGCGATTAGACGTAATAACGTGTGTACGTGCCTGAGGAGGTTACAGGAATGAACGGGCCGAGGCAAATGAACGCTCGGCTTGTGGACTTGTGTGGTGAAGCCTGGCGGTTGCTCAGCTTGAGAGAGAGAGAGAGAGATGATTATTACGCACCTCCTCCGCTCCTCTCTGGTGACGTCGCGTATGTGGGGAAGTATATGTCGTCAGGCAAGGGTGGAGAAATGTGCGTAATAAACATATCGTGCCAGGGGTCGTTGAGCGTGGCTTCTGTAAGTAATTATACTATGCGGATTGCGAACCGAAAGCTATCGTTTGACGACAGCCAAAATTTCTTGGAAGAGTGGCGTGACGAAAGGCAGACGTCGTCTCTTTGACTGGTGCTGTTTCATTAGGTGAGTCGACTGCCATTATTAGGCTCTACAGTGTTCCGTACATGTCGATCTGTGCAGCTCTTACGTTCGTGGTATGCTTCAACCGTGCAGATTAGCTGTTGTAAGGAGTCGCTATAAGGGCAGATGGCTGATTTTTAAAACACCCTAATTTTTTTGGGTGCACAGAATCGTAGGTGTGCGTATAGCTCTCATGATCGGACGATTAACTGTCCTAAAGATGAGAACTATTGAGTAGGAATTTTTCCCTTTTTAGGCACACTCGTTTTTATGTATCTCGATGCTCGAAAGGATGGCCTCTACACTCTTATACTAATGCAGAGCGTTGAGCTCTCGCTTTTCTATTATTATTTTTTTCTGTCCACTTGTAAGTGTATCCAACGTAGAGATGTCGGTTAAACCCTGAGGTGTCCTCATCGCGTGCTGCTACGAGAGGAGACACGCATATGAGATGTCCTGCTCGCTTCCGCCCTTCCTCTTTCGGTCGAAGGGAAGAGAATGCCGCCGAAGGAGTCACGAAAGCTTCTCACAAGCGGTCCCTCAACAGCTAATGGGCTGTGTGCCATCTGTCGCTCAATTTCGGGCCACGCCGCCGTATACACGTGGCGTCGATTTGTTGAAACACAGGAGTACTTTCGCACTGCACGCGGCGTGCTTCTCCCCTGAGGCTCTTGCGCGCGTTTTGAAGTCTTGCGTTCGCGCTGGACGCCTTGTTTTTCGCGCCTCGACGAAGAAACGAGCCTAATGAGCCGAGGTGTGTGCGCGGGCGCTCTCGCGTATGGGCGCCCCGTGTTATTCCTAAGCCTATCGGGGCCGCCTGGCCGCTTCTTCCTCGTGGCGAGTCGGTCGTCGTCGGCGTACATCGCGCTGGCGATGCGAGGGCGCCGTAATGAGGTCCCCCCCGCCGTGCGTTGCATATGAGGAGTGCGCGCTGGCGGTGGCCGACGCGAAACGCAACGCGCGCACACACGCACCTTCCATATGGGTCTGTGCCCACCACGGTCCGCGTGCGCACGCACGCGCGCTTCCCAGCGCCGAAGGAGGAAGGGGGGGGGGGGGGGGGGGCAATGGCGGTGCGACTCCGGGGCGGCATGTGCGTGCGGTGCTGCTGTTGCCGTGCGCGGCGTCGTGCTCGGAGCGGGGGCGCCCCGCCTCCCCGTGGTGGCTTCGCCGACGAGTCCCTTCTTCCCGTAATTAACGGCGCATTGGTGCGGGGTCACGTGTGCCTCGGTGCTCTCCCCGACCCCCCGTTCCCATCCCACGTCTCTCACGGCTCGGGTCCGATAGGGGGCGGGGGCCGTGCACTCCTCCTATGTATAGCGCCCAGCCCTGTCCGGAGCGTTTGGGGTTTAATGTACCGCATTGTCGCGCCTCCACCGCGCTCCACTCTTTTAATCTGCGAGCATCCAGCGTTGTCTACGAGAGAGTCCCCCCCGTACAACGTATCTGCTGTTGCCATACACGCATAGTGCTGTCGACCTCCCAGTCCCGCTCCTATGGCCCCGTGCAGCCGCAGAGGTTATGAGGCGTCGTTTCGTTAAGATCTCAGGTCTGCTGGGCGCTTGGTCGAGAGTTCGAGTCTCGGCGGGTGTGCGGGAGTGGCCGTGTTTTAGGGGGGGGGGGGGGGGGGGGGCGTGGTTGTAGCTTCGCTAAAGACATCGTCCGTAAGTGGAGGTTTTAATGCGTGTGCCGCAAGCCGCACGTGCAGAATGGTGGTGCGAAGTCCTCCGAGTATATATTCCTTGCGTGACTATCGTTCCCCCGTTTCCATTTATGTGAGGCGGACATTATTTACGGGGAGTATAACTTGCTTCAGTGTGTGTCGGAGAGCGCTGGAAACGATTTTCGTAGAGGATCTCGGTATTTCGCCGTCGCACCTTCATTGCGAAGGTTTCATATTTTAGCAAACTGAAAATCTTCGCTCATTTACTCCGTGCCTTTTCTACGAATGCCCTCAGTTGTCGCACTTTTTCAAGGGAATCGGCTCGCGTAAGCGATGCGAGAACAGTGCGCAAGACCCGCCAATTCCCGTGTCGAGAAAAAAAAAATGGCGCGTTGTAACTGTCTCGCGGCACAGGCGAAGATATGTTATTGTACTGTAGCGCGTCTCGGCGTCTGCTAAGTACATGCAGGTCGCTGCGGCTGTTATTGTACTGCACTGAAATTGGATGCCTTCTATTAGACATCAACGCAAGAACCAGTGTCGTCCGGGCTGTTGGACTCCGGCTAATGGGTGCACTAAGCGACTACCAACGACACTGCGTCGGCGCAATAAAAGGACGAGGACAAAGGGGGCTACTTGGCACGGACGAGCGCTGCGCCGTGTGTCGCTTGCCTTCCGCGCGCGAGGGGGCGCTCGTCCGTATCGAGTCGTCACTTTCTCCGAGTCCGTTCTTTTTTTTTTTTGCGCTCCCATAATGCTGCGCCCATGTATATTTACTCGCCCGAATCAACCGTAGCTGCCAGTGAAAGCGCATTTTGTCGCTCGGACATTTCTGCTAAACATTTAATTTAAAGCTCCAGTCGCCACTGACATCAATGTTTTCCGTTTCACAACGCCGTGCGTACTTTAATAGATAGCTTTTATCAAAGCGCCTTTTCTTCAACTTTTTCTCTCTGTGTGTCCAGCGTTGTTTATCCCTCTTCTCTGCGTCGCAGACATTCGGTACCTGATATTACGTAGCTCGCTCCCTTTGGCAATGTCGGTGCGCCTTGAGGTTACGAACGAATGAAACGATTATCAGTTGCTTTCGGTAGAGGACATAGCGCGCCACTAATAGGCGGGAAAAGGCGGCAGTCGCGCGCGGAGGCCTCCTGGCGGGTAGGGCGTCCGTGAGGCGGCTTGTGTTCGTTCCTCGGTTGTCTTTCCTCGCATCATCCTCATCATCCATCGCCCGAAGAATGAAAGAAAGAAAGGTAGAAGAAAAAATCTACAGCCCCCCCCCCCCCCCCCCCCCCTTTCTGACGCCGGTCGGTGATAGATAAATGTCGCCGGCACACAATGGCAGCAGCGCTCGGCGCTCGCCCGTGGACGTGCGTGCCTGTGCGCGGCTGCTGTTGAGTCTTGCCGTAGCGCATCCCGCGCATGCGGAGTGCAAGGCAGTCGGGGCGGCCTTGCTCACTGGAGCGCGCGGCTGCGACCTTCGCAAACCCGACCGCTGCGTTCGGCGGCGTTCGTTTCCGCGTGCTGACGCTGCGGCTGGAGTGCGTGTGGTGTATACATCCCTCCCTCACACCTGCCTTGCTTTGCTCTGTTTTGTCTGGCGCGAGTGTAGTTCGACGTGAATAGTTCGGTACAGAGTGAATGGTTTGCCCCTGGCAGATGCTACGGAACGGCGTGGTGCGAGACTAGAGGGCGTGCAGGTGGCGTTAGACTTTAAATGGAAGGTGGCTATACGAGGATCAGTAGTGCACGTGTGTGCGACCATGTTGAATTCGTCAGACAGATTGTCAGGGGCGGATGTATGGACCCGTTTGAATCATATTTTTACTAATTATTTTTTTTATGTGTGCGATAGAAACGGAATTCAACGTTCAACATGTTTTTCTCCAGTAAAATTTTTTGTTTAAAATCTGCCTCTGCAGTGCTGTCGTGTGTGAGTATTTTTGCGCCGTACTTCCGGCCATCATGTGACAGCGTGTCATCTCCGAATTCGAGCACCTCGTGCGCCAGCGCGCTTGTATCGCGATCGGTGCCGTGTTTTTGTCTACCTTTCGCGCAGTGGGGGATACATTTGAGGATTCTCTCGAGACCTTCTTGAAAAGTTCGTGGATCGTGTCCCTCAAGAAGAATGCTTGAGGATTCCATTGATCGAGTTTCTGAGGCTTCTGCCGTGCAAATTGAATGGATAATTTTTGCTCAAGCTACCGTTAAAGAAACGCAAAAAAACAAACAATGAAAACGTGGCCTTTCGAATTGCAGTCACGGTATGCTGTCAATTTGCTGGTCTTCGTGACCGCTTGCTCGTCATGTTATTGGAGCATTTATAATGTTTGAGTTTACGGAGCGCTGGCAGACAGCTGAGTGCTGTGTTGCTCTTGAGTCTGCTTTCTTTCTTTGCTTTGTTTTTCACTGTCTGTCACAGCTGTGGACGTACGTCGCGTCGGTGACAAAAGATCTGCTAGTGAGAAAATTGGTGCACTAAAACAGAAAAAACAAAAATATTAACTGAAGAAGAATTATAAATGGAGGCATCAGTTTTCAGGAGCATCACATTCGAGCTGCCGTTGTCGCTGTATTGAAGAGAGAATTTGCCTCGCCGCTAGTAGTGAATATATCCCTCGCGCTAGAATCTTCTCAATGGGCTGCATTTCGCGTTTGATTTGTCCTGTTTGCGCTTACTGTGTTGCCCCGATAGTGCACTCGTAATTCGATACCATGCACGCAGCACCGACCACTGGCAATGGGGAACCTGCGCTGCCAAGGTGGCACTGCAATTGTTCCATTCGGTGACTCAAAACTGCTTTTGTTCAGCCGCTTGGGCGGCTGCAAACGCGACAACACATTCTGCGCGATTAGATACCCGCGTTTGGCTGACAGCATTCATTGCCTAGCTTCTCTCGGCGTAGCCCAATAGCTGACGCACGGCACGTGCGCCTTCGACAGAGCGCGGAGGCTCACGCCAATAAGCGCCTGAAGGTGGCGCGGAAAAGCACTAAGAGTACTACCCAAAACTGCTTGCTCTTCTCGCTAGGCAGTGTGTTATGGCGCTGCAATCGGCACCACAAACTTCAGCGCAAGTTCCCCATAGCAGTGTAAGCGCATCAGCGCGCGCGTGCGCCGCTGACGTGATAAATTTAGCGTTTCCGCCGTGGGGACGGTGGAAGACCGGCGTCGTGGGTATTCTTTATAAATACGAGCGGTGCGTCGGAAGTGTCACCGCCGAGGTGGCGAGGCGAAAGATGGCGCACCTGCGGGCTGCAGCGTCGAGGTGCGCGCCGCGGCTCCAATCTGTCACGCGCGCTCCGTCTGCGTCGGCGGCGGTGCGGCGATCCGTCCGCGCTTTCCTCCTCTCCACATTTCCCCGGTTGTCTAGTTCGATGCAGCGCCTCGAAAGCCGCCACCAGCTGCCGAACAGGAACGAAACATCGGCAAGCTTTAGCGTAGCGTTGCTTATAACGCTGCCTACCGCGTTTGCGCAGATGGCTGCTGCTCTCAGGGCCATCTGCACATGCGCGGTCGGCGGTATGCGGCAACGCTGTGATAAAACTCTATAATAATAAGAAGAGATAACAATCGAAAAGAGGTTTAAGAAAATTTAAGGGAAAGAAAACTATCGCCCTGCTTCCCGTTTTCGGCTGCAGTGGCTAAGACCTACGGTATATAAGAGTCGGTTGCCCCTGTCACTCGGCCATAATAGTAGTCTGTATCCCGACGGAGATGCGCCCCCTGTCACATGACAGTCCTTAAGGGAAGGAAGTTTAAAGTAGTCCCTAGCGGAAGGAAATTGTATACATTTCCCTCCGGGGTGAAAGGGGTGGAGTACTCTCGTGTCCAATGCGCTTTACTTCCTAGTAAGTAAAGACCTTTTTTTTCTGCAATAACGTTATTTTTACCAGAAATTATATCAGTTTTTATTGCATAAAATAAGTTTCCCACCTCTGTTAGCTGTGTGTGATTCTAGCGACTGCACGCTTGACGGGTTGCCTCGACATTTTTGTTTGTTTTTATCTGTCACACTCATGCTCGCACCTCGCACGCGTAGCCGTGTATGATGGACGACGCATTCGCGCAACCTGCACAGCCTCCGCTATCCATTGCGCAACGCATTGCACAACGCTGCTGCACATGGCGTCCAGCGGAGCGGACAAAAGAGCTGTGCTGAGAACATGCTCGTTGTTTTCCCTAAAAAAAAATGCTAGTTCTTTTTAACGATGTGTCTGTGGTCGGGTACACGGGTCAAGAAAAATGCAGAGAGTGGCAGACGAAAGGGAATATACCCTCCCTTCATTGCCTGGGATGGTCCCCTTCCTGCACTGTGACGGTAGCAGGGTTCTTGAGATTCGGTCGACACCGCTGGCTGGAAAGGGCTCCTTTGTCGGCGAAATTAAGGCCGCTTTTTTTTTCTTGAGCTGTATCCGACACTACAGGTAATCACATTTTGTGAGAAATAAGTGTCCAAAACATTTCAGCTGTTTTTGAACGTAATTCTTTGATGTGTTTGCGTACTAAATCTGCAGCGCCTAATGGGCCCCTGGCGGCTCCTCTGAGAAGCTCGTTACAGGCCGTGCGACTCGGAGACAACTCCTTTGAGGCGAAACTTCTTTGCGTTCCTTTAGGCCGTGGAAGTTCAAGGGAGTTGCGAGTTGACCGTGTGACAGGGGGTATAAGATGTGCAGCCTTTGTGACAACCTGGGCTATTATAGGGGGGTACAAGCACAGGTTACAAGTGAAGAAAAAAAAAAGTGCTTTCTCCTCAAAGGACCCCTCCACCTCCCATCCTCCTTCTAGCCAGTGGCGTCGGCCAATTCTCACGAACCTGCTATCGTGACAATGCAGGGAGTGGCAGATGACAGACGATAGTCGCCTCGCTGCATTGTCGGGGATAGTCTCCACTCTGCATTGCCACGCCACTCCCTGCATTTCGTGTTACTCCCGCGAGCAGGTTCATGAGAATCGGCCGACGCTGTTGGCTGGAATGGAGTCTTTCGACGGGGAAAAGCCGCTTTTTTCTTTACTTGAATGCGACTGTACAGCGTTCCTGGCGCTGGTCATGTGATGACAGATGGCTGGTCACGTGACCGGACGTTGACGGTCGCCGAGGTGCATATATTTGCGTGCGCAGCGTGCGCTCTCAATTTTCGAGGAGGTAAGTCGATTGCTTCTTTGAGACTGGTGCCAGGTCCTCGCAAACAAAACTCAAGGGCCCCCCGACCACTCGGGTCTCGTTGCTTTAAAACGCCTCCCTCTTCTATCAGAGTCCCTATTGCACGTGCGCCATACATCGATACAGCGTTCAAGGCCTGTCTTGCGCTTCCTGCACGTTTTTCCATAGCGCCGGTTGTATTTCGTTTACTCTTGTCCATTTTTTCCCCCTGTTCCCCGGAAGAATTAAGCACTGTGGGTCCTAAAGTGTGGGTCTTTCGTTATCGGCATACAGGGGCCAGGCACGGGCAACAAAACGTCAAACGCGGCAGCCATTCGCGCTGGTTAGAGTCACTATATGCCGGATATACGCGCCTACTTCATTCTATTAGTAAAAGCGCCCGGCAGCCGCAGTACCGCATAGTGGAAGCATTCCACTGCGCGCGCACTGTCTGGACGCTGCAGCTCGGGGGGCAGCGGATCGAGATGGGTTTTTTTATAGCCGCGACGGTCATAAAAGCGGAGTGCGACCATGTACTGTCCTGTTACTGCGTAAATATAATAGTAATAATAAAAAAAGACTGCGCCGCAGTGCATGTGGATGTCGCCGCTTTATTTCCACGTTGGTTATACTGTACTTGTTTGCTCCCTTGTTTATTTTTTTTTCGTACACTTTACAGCCTAGTATGCGACTTAGCCTAGTTAGTGCCTAGCGGACGTGACGGTACGGGCTGGACATCCTTCAGTCGGCGTTAATTACGCAATGGAGCAGCTACAAAAATAGGAGGAAGCTAACTCTGGCTGTTAACGGGAAAGTAGCTCAGCATGGCTTCGGTGCGCTTGCGTGCAGCTTCCACAGGGAAACTCGGAAAGGCGTGTGCAATAGTGGCTGGACTGGCTCAAAGGCTACCAGTCTTTCTCTTTATTTGTTCATTTCGTGCACTTTGTGTTCCCGAGAACTTACGTTTGGCCTAGAAGAGACGAGTCCGTTCGAAGCGAAAGCTTCGCTGTCGCGTCGCGTTTCTTGAACGTCATAGTAAAATCGGAAAAAAGATAATTTCCCAAAAAAGTAAGCAGCAACGGTAAGTCTCTCCGCTTTCGGAGCTGACTGTGCGGCTGACTCTACTCTCTAAAACTCAAATACGCCTGTATGGGAGTATAAACGGTGTTAGCTGTCCTCTAGCCACTCTATTTAATTAAAGGCAGTGCGGTAGAGGGCAGCTTACACACTTTTTTACTCCCTTCTCTTTAGAATGTGCAGGCACAAAAAATAAGACATAAAGCAGGTGTTGCACGTACACCGTTACTACAACCCGCACGACAAAAAGGACCTGGGCACGGAATCTCTAACAACGCTTCCGCTTCTCTGTGAAGTGTTCTTATCGGTTGTTCCGTTGCAGGAGTAGCCTTCGCTAAGTGCAGCGAAGGCTCTCCTTCTGTTGCCTCCTATAAACCTGGAGAGCCGGAGGCAACTATTACCCCTTAGATCGCTAAGAGGTGTTGTTGGCACGAGGGGGGTTACCTGCTGCCCGAAACTATAACGAGTGCGCTGCCTGGGCGCGGCGCCCGGAATAAAACGTGCACCGGCGCCCTCGATCCCGGCAGAGCGTGGTGCCACTTCCTTCCCTTCTCGGTGCACATACGCCACCGCGGTGTCGTCGTCTTCTTTTAGACTCCCGCTAAATCTTTCTTTGCTCACCGCTTCTTCCGGTGGGCGAAGCAAGGAGCGCAGCCCGTGCACGCGTAATGACTGCGCGCGGACGTTAGCCCGGCGGCCGGAAGCCCGCCTTTGCCGCTTCCAGATGGAACGGGCCCTGGGGGTGAAAGGTGAATCGAGCGCGCTTCCCCCACACGTGCTTGCCGCGGGCTCTCGCGTGCAACCGCGCAATCGCAGCAAAAGGGTTATTTACAGATTGAAGCCCCCCCCCCCCCCCCCCCCCCTCCTTCGCGATTCGGATCAGCGAAGACACGGAGTGGGGATTGCAGGTTTCGCTCTAGCCAATCCCTGGTCCACTCTGTGTTGCCTGGGTGGCGGAGCGTATTAACCCCGCACTAGTGCAAAGAATTATGTGCGGCGATAACTGCGTCGAGAACTTCCACCGCGGTCACTGGCGGCGCCTTCGGCGTCCTGGCGTATGTGACAAGGGGGAGCTCCCGTGTTTGCTTGTCTATGCTGGCCGGCCCATAGGCATTCATAGACTCTGTGTTGAAATTTTTGTAAGGGCCGAGTGGGAGCTGTCCGGAAAGCGCCACATCCGGGTCCTCGTTGTTGACAGCGCATAGATATGACCGAGTTTTAGATGCTGACGCTTTTTATAAGTTCTGACAGAAGTCGCCCGTTTGGTTGAAGATCGTCGCCTTTGCTCAGCTGACGGCCCGAACCGCTGGTGTAGCGTGCGCTGTCCAGTCGTGGGCCATGTATTACGTCTGACATGGGCCCAAAAAATTCAGGGGGGGGGGGGGGGGGGGGGGCACTTTGTTGACCTAAAGTGCGGTGAGGCGAAAGCCTTTAGCGCGGTGTTGCTGCTTGTGTCGCTGATGTGTGGTGAAGATGTTGATTAAATACTACAAAGAGCGTTTAGCCGGCATCTTTCCAGATCGGCGTTCAGGAGGCGTCTGGCAAGATTCCTTGGGGAGCGCTCCTCTCGAACGGTGGTGGCGCCGCTCAGTGACGTCACGCGCTCCTCAACCACACGTCTTTATCATTTTCTTTGCGATGCCACCAGACTTATCTCGATTGATCGCAGCTGCGTGCAACTGCTTCAGGCTGTTTTGCTGCTTTGGTGCCTTATCTCGATGACGTCGTTTAGTTGCTGATGTAACGGACGCCGGACAGATCCATGGCCGCGAGGATGAGCCATTAAAGGTTTTCGCCTTAGTATTACGTCGCGGGTGTGTTGCTGCCTGCTCGGGATGTTTTCCGTATTCCTGTGCGAAAACGAAAAAAGAAATGAACGCTCTGGAGCACGGCTGATGTTGTAGTTTGGATAGTTCAGATTTTTATTATTATTTTTACTTAATGTTTGGCCGTGTCGACATTCATTCCAGTGTTGTTCCTGTAAAGCCATACCACGCTCGCGCACTGCCTGCCTGCCTTCGCGTCGGGGTGGAGTGTCATGTTCCTCTTCCCTCTCCTTTCGCAGGATACACACCTGTCAACTATGACGCGCTGGATGCCTCGTGGATTCCGAGTTCCACACTTCGCGGAGAAACGGAGCACCGCGTAGAAGGTGAGCGCTGGTTGCTTTCCCACCTGGGCGCTGCGTCGCGCAAACCGCGGAGTCCATGTTCGCGGCGCTCGCGACAATCGCGTCCCGCATCTCGGAGGGCCTTCATCAGTGCGCCGGCTCTTGTGAATTTCACCTGTCGCGTACCTTCTCCGCAAAAACGTAGCAATGCGCGTACTCTGCGATTGGAGTAAATTAACTTCACTCAGTTGAATCGCGGCGCTCCGGTTATATCAGGGAAGGATTTGTGGGTGATTCTTGGAGGAGGCGATCGTATTTGGGCGTTCAGCTCTGAACTTCCTTCGTAGAGAAAAAAAAAGCAGTTTCCTTTTTTTTTATGGTTCTCTCGCTGAAAATTTCTTACTTTTGGGTCAGCAGTATCGTCTGTACATGGAACCCCCCCCGCACACACAAAGAGAGCAGCAGCAAACGACCAGAACAAAAAAAAAAAAAGCACTGTAGCGCGGAGTTCGAGAATGCGCATAAAAAGGAGGCGAAACAGCAGAAACGACTCACGACTTTGTGGTGTCTGCAGACAGTCTCCCCAAAGGCACTTAGGTTGAATATGGCAATTTGCTCACTTCCATTGAACGGTCAGTGAACAAAATAGCAGGGGTTGTTCCCTCAATTAGATCTAGAAAAATCACAGGCAAGCTCATAGAGATAGCCATAGAAATATGTCTTGACACCTTTAAATTGTTGCCACACTGCATCCTCGAAATCCTGAAATTCGTTTTGAATTTTTGTACATAGGAAATATGAGAACCTTGTTTCCCTTATATTCTTCATTCGTCCGCTCCTTTTCTTGTTTTACTAATGCGTTAGCATTAGATTCCTCATTAGCGTGAAAATTGTGTCCGGCCCGTGGCGGCGTGTGCAACCTCCGGGGGAGAGGGGGCAAAGTAGAGAGAGGACAGGGAGGTAAGGAGGGAGAGGAGGACATCACTAGGAGGCGAGAGTGCGACCGCGGTCACCAATCAGAGTCGAGGGGCGGGAAGTGTGGCGAGGGGGTACGGCGCGGCACACGGTGATTGATGTACCTGATCACGTGACCCGCCACGTTTAGGAGGAAACGCTAATGCTGAGGCACACTCACCGCATGAATCG